>NW_024581137.1:49466626-49695627 GCF_017639235.1 Corvus kubaryi | reverse complement strand
TGGTGTGGTGTGGTGTGGTGTGGTGTGGTGTGGTGTGGTGTGGTGTGGTGTGGTGTGGTAAACTTACTGGAACTGGTATTATTTGTTGGTAACAAAAAAAAAAAAGAAAAGAAGGAAGACGATAGAGATTTCACCAAATATAGAGCAGTGTTGGGGCACACTCAGGTAGGAAGCAGAGACAAGCTTATCTTACCAAAAACTTCTCTGTTTTCGCTTAGTCAGTAAGACAAACAAGAACACAAAGAAATCCCATCCTATAAACAACCTCCAGAGCACCCTGTGATTGCTTCCTTTGACTGACAGAGGAATAATTCACTTCCTGTCCACTTGAAACTTTCAACAAAAACAAGTTAGAGTAAAAAAGATACCGTAGAACATTTTGGCATGATGCCAAAAATATGAATGCATGTTCTTACCTGTAATTCAGTGGCACTGACATGCCTTGATATCAATCTACCTTAGAGCTGCTTTTTAACGTAACCGGTAACTTAACAAACATTTCTAGGATATGCAAAAATATTTCTGATGAAGGGAACAATCCAGTTTCCTACACTGAATCCTTCATGTTCTGAGCACACAGCCTTGTCTTAATTAAATAATTTTGCTGTTATTTTTATTTTCTAGTATTATATCATAAATTACACTCCTCTGCCATCAATAATTACATCAAATAAATACAGTATTAAAATACCTGAGTGCCTATGAGAAGTTCCAAATTAATGTAACTGGAAAGTCAGGCATTTTTTTTTTTACTGAATGGATGGTAAGACTCTAATTCTCCTACTTTCTCAGCCAGTCTGCTACAAGCCTCAACCAGAATTTTGATCCAAATGCTACAGAAGTCAATGGGAAGGTTGACATTGACTTCAGCAAGCTTCAGCTCAATTGCTGGAAGAAGCAAAACTTCTGTCCTCATGGATCTTCAAAGCAGTTAATGATGGCTGAGAACAACAGCTATGTTAGTTTTGTTATGGTAACATCCATCCAACAAGAACTAAACCAAGACATACTTCTTTGCTATTCCCCATGAAACACCCACAGACAAAAGCTCTCTGTCACTGCCTCCTTTGGATTGTGTTCAAAATACTGAATGAAATGCAAAAAATCCTAAATAAATAATATTTTCACCTGTCCTTCTCTTTATTTCACTCTGTTGCAATTTAAGAATCAACATTGGAGAAATGCTTTTCACCAATAGTAACTGAAGTCTGCTCTTGCAGTTTCTTAATTCTGATCAACTTTAACCACTTGAAACTCCTAACCCACCTCTAAAATATTTTTTCAGTGGTTAAATATGCACACAGTACTTTGTGAAAGTACTAAAATTAACATGCAACATTTTTAAAGTTTTTTGAGTAAAGTTTCTATCCTCAATTACATTTAAATCCTAGAGGAATGTAAGATACTGTCTTTGCTCACTGTATGTGTCAGGAACTCACAGCTAAAAGTTTAGGAGTATGTTTCATATTTATAGGATGAAATGAGACTTTTCTTTTTGTTAGCAAGTTAAAAACTGAATTCACACTCATTTGACAGACAAAAATTCTGCCTGTGATTACTTCAATCCAACTCTGAAGGAACTTTTACACACTGAATGGAACAAATTTACATTGAGTGCTTAACAAATGTTTCCGGAAATTTCCACAGCATATCAATGTACTCATTTAAGAGGAAAATGCATACTGAAAAATGGGATTGCACACAGCACAAAAGATCAAATTATATTGCAAAATTGTATATGCTGAAGGTTATAAGCATCATTTTACACATTAGAGGTCAATGTGAAGGCACTGCAGCAAGCATTACTCTTTTCTGATACATATGAGGACAACTTCTGCTATAAAATACCCGTGTTTTAGTACTAATGAAAGAATGTGATTAAGAATGGTCACAGCTTACTTTGTTACTGAGTTCTCTATCTCACCGAGGCTACCTAAAATGAAAATAAAGTACCACTGCAACTTTCTGAATCAATTAGTCTACTTAAAAAGCTGCACAATTAACATATTTCAGTAGTTGGAGCTGCAGTTTTTACTGATGGTACTGCTTAGTGTTATGACCATCTAGAATGGAATAACCCAAATCTTTGGAATTGAGCAAACATGATCAGGATGTATTTTTCCACAGATGATTACTTCATAAAACACTTAAAAAGAAGTTCCATAATCTTAAATGAACTGTGTTTTATAAATGAATAAAGATTTCTTTAGGATATTAAACTCCCAGCCCCAGTGTTTCATTAAAGACTAATGAATACTGCTATGTACTCAGTTGGGGTTTTTTTCTATGGAAAAGATAAGAATCTCTCTCCTGGCCTAGACCTAAGCAAGAAAAAGAGAGAGGGAGAAGACTGTATTTTCCTTATTTGTTCACATTTTAAATGTTACTGTAAATCATCACAGAATGATGAATGATGAAAGGTAAACATCAAGAAATGGAAGAATATGTGCTTCTGTTGGTAATAGCACGTTATCAAAACACCTTCCCATAGGAACAATCTACAAAGCTTCATGAATTATAGGGGCAGAAGAAGCAGAAGTACAAATCTTGTATCTTAGTTAACTCCAACTTTAAATCTTCTAATTTCTTAAGCAAGTTTGTAGGTATGTTGCAAAATAAAGGTCAACACTTAAAGATGCTCACTATACTGGAAAGTGCAGACAAGACCATAAAAAAGAAGAAAAGAATGAAATTGGATTAATCCATCCTATGCAATGGTAAAGGTTATGAACTTCTACTTCTGAAACAACTTTTAGGAAGCGTTTCTGAAATAACAGGGGGAAAATGCCCAATAAAAATGTGTTTCTATAATTACTTTGCTTTTAAGGCAGTTTTCAGCACACATTCCAGAGGTCTTACAATGGATCTGTCTTCAATTTTCAATTAAAGCAGATGGGACTGTGCACAAGAAGAAAGCAAATTAGTATCTTCCATATATAACCACAAATAATCCCTAAACTCGGATACTTTGTACAATTACAGTGATGTCTCCTAATTGTGTCTAAAAATTATACTCTAAAATTGAACAGAATCTACAATAATAAATAGTTTGAACTCAAGATTAATGAGATCTGAGACATTGGTCAATAAAAGAAATAAAGGAGCTCTAATGGAAGAGACAGCTAAAACTGTTTCACTTCCAGCAATGCAAACATTTTCCTGCATCTTGTCAAACACAATCAATCCTTTCCCATCTTTCACATAGATCCCTGAAATATCAGTGAGGTCCCTATCCCAGCAAGAAGTAGGGAGGCTCAGCTTGTTTTGCTGCCATTGAAATGCCTCCAAATTATACCTCCTAGACCAGTGGATTCACTGTGTAAAATCAAGGCTGCTCTTCCCCCACTCCCTTCCACGCAAGGACAGACTTAACTGACAGGCAAAGATCCTTGCCGAGGCAGGAGCACAGGGAAGCTGCAGGGACGTAACAAACACACACATTGTTTTTGTGTTTCAGCTACAACAACCTGAAAAAATATTCTGTGACCCAAACTGATTTGCAGTTTGTGTTTAGGGAGAAAGAATCAAAATCTGACTACTTTGAAAGCACGGTGCAGCCTAATGCATTATTAAGAGTAGAAATTACAGCTATTACTTTCAATATTTTTATGCAAGCTTTCTCTTCAGCAGATTAGGAGAAACAGTCTATATCTATAGCAACCAGGAGAGAGGAGGGATGGATAAATCCAGTCCAAACCATTTCTCCTTAAAACCTTGCATCACTACCTTCACTATAGCAAGCATAATAGCTCATTTTTATTGCCACTTGACTGAAGCCTCATTAAAAACATGGTCAGCTGATTTTAATTCCTTTTTAATAAACAGAATGTACATGAGGAAAACTGCAGCAATACTACTCTGGAAAGCTTCCTTTGTTTCTTAAAGGAATTTAATTTTTTTTGTCTTAGAAAAAGATTTCTTAGGGATAGTTTGTTTAGTTTTCCCTCTGTGATCTCCGTAACCACCCTAGGTAGGTATTAAAACAGGAAAAAATACAAAATTCTCCTAGTCATGACCTTCTTGACTTAAAGTGAGCTTTGGGAAGATACTGTTAGCGAAATGAGACTGACTCTATTAATAGATATTAATATTAATAGCCAATTCAGGTGAGCATACAGTGCTGAGTGCCTCAGTGCAAGGAAAGGACTGCCAGGGAGAGTGTCACAGGAGAATTGCATCGATTTGAAACACACAGAGTTTGTTTCCAGGATCCCTTCATGCCAGTGTTGGTCATTTCACTGGTGGGGATGTTTAGTATAGATGGTACCTTCTAAATGAAGAAGGGGTCTGTCGAGAATGTCTCAACAGAAAGCGGCTGTTTAATGGTCCGCACTGGGCAGCACTGGGCATTTTCTGACAGCTCTGAAAGAGCCTTAACCCGGAGCCAGTGCTGACTTCCACCTCCAGGAGAACGAGTTGGAGGGGGAACTCCACCAAAGGCTGCATCTGGGGGTTTGTGGCCCGGCAATTTCCTGTCTCTTTCACATATAATGGCAGTTCAGTGGCTGAATCCAACAAAGCGGGAGAAGGGTTAAATATGTGCAAGCTGGAAGCATTTTCAGGGACTCGCCACCGGCGCACCCCGATTTTAGGGGCCTCGTGAGCCCCGGCGGAAGTTTTCAGCAGGCAGGGACAGCGGGTGAGAGCGGCCCCGCAGAGGTGTCCCCCGAGACGGGACAGCCGCCGGGGCAGGGGCTGCGGGCGGAGCGGCGGGGGCAGGAGGTGTGAGGGGCCGGGAGCGGGTCGTGAAGGACCGGGGGACGGGGACAGGCAGCGGGAGGCGGTGCTGAGGCACCGGCGGACGGGGCCGCTTATCCGGAGCCAGTGGTGAGGGACCAGAGGACGGGGCTCCGGAGCCGCCGGTGAGGGACGGGGCGGACGGGGCCGCTTCTCCGGAGCCGGGGGAAAGGGACGGGTGGACGGGCCCCTCAGCGACCGCCGTGCGGGCGCGGCCGCCGGGGCCCTGCCAAGCTGCCTGCGGGGAAGCTCCAGGGCAGCAGCGCGGGTAGCGCTCCCCGCCAGCCCCGCGCCCCCTGCCCCTCGCCCCACTCACCGATCCGCGCCTCGGCGGCGGCCCCCGGCGGCTGGATGCGCGGGGCGGCGGCGAGCACCTGCGGCAGCGGCGGCGGCGGCAGCAGCAGCAGCAGCAGCAGCGGGAGGACGGAGCCGAGCGCGCCCATCATGCCTGGCCCATCGCATGCCCCGCTCCCCTGCCCGCCGCCGCCAGCCCTCACTCCATGCCGCCCGCCCGCCCTCTGCCTCCCGCGGCCGCTCCCCGGCTCCGGCAGCCGCAGCAGATTCAACACCCAGGACAGCGACCAGCGCCGCCCGCCCCCGGCCCCGCCCCGGCCCGCCCGGCAGCCGTGAGGGGGGAGCGGTCCCCGCCGCCCGCTCCGCCCTGCCCGCCCCGCCGGGACCGCGAGGAAGCGGCTCTCCCCTGGCCAGGGCAGCGCTGGGGCTCCTCCGGCCCCTGAACCTCACCGGCCGTGGCGGAGGCCGGGATCCTGCCCGCCTCCGCTGGCATCGCCCGTAAAGATGGCTGGGCTTGGGAAGGGAGTAAACGTTCTTGTTCCACACACCTGTACGGGGAAACAATGGAACCGTACGGGGGCAATGGTCATGAACTAAAACATGGGAAGTTTCACCTCAACAAGAAGGAGAGCTTCTTTACGTTGAGGGTGGCTGAGCACGGGAACAGCTGCCCACGGAGGTCATGGAGTCTCCCTCTCTGGAGACATTCCAAACCCACCGGGACATGTTCCTGTGTCATCTGCTCCAGGTGATGCTGCCTTGGCAGGGAGGTTGGACAAGGTGATCTCTAGATGTCCCTTTGAGCCCTAAAAAGTCTGAGATTCTGTGAAACCAGTTCACCCTATCAAAGTTCTGTCCTGAAATGTGCCAGCTGAGTGGATCCTCCCTGTGGCCTCCTCAGCAATGGTTTGTGTACCAATGCTTTCTCCACAGAAAATTACTGGCTATCCCAAAGGATTTAATGAGACCTCAGGTAAACACCTCTGTGAGTTTACCTGGGAGACATCCACATGGGTGATGTGTTCATCCTCCACCTCCTGTCCCCAAATCACTCCACGCAAGTGGGACCATCAGTCCAGGCTGCCAGGGAGGGATCAGGAGTCTCAAGCCCATGGAGTCCCTGCTGGTTCACAGGCTCTTCTTTTTCTCATGAACTCACTGCAGCAATACTCAGCCTTTAATGCAGCAGTCACAGACACCAAGGTAACACAGCACAGGTGCCATGTCTCCGTGCAGGGCATGTGTTTTTGGCCAGGACAGCCAGCTCCATGCTACACCAAGTGATGTTGGTCCCAGCCCCCTCTGTCACCCAAACATCTACTTTATTCCTCCCTGAAGTTTCAGATTCCCCCCACCTTCTTCATACTTCAGGTAAACAGCTCTAACTATACCTGATATGCTTCATCTCTGGCTTTAACCAGACTGAGACACACTCAAGGTATTTAAAGAGTAAAAATTGTAGTAAAAAGAATAAAAAATGAAGTGGCTTTGCCATGGAACAGAAAAGTAAATAACAAAAGTCCACAGAGAACAGACTAAGCCTGGGAGAGCAGAGACCTTCCTCCTTGCTCACTTCCAAGACCTGGGGCAGGGGCGCTAGGTGGGAGCTCTTGGGGGGAACAAGAGGCATTTACAGACAGCTGCAGACAACTCTTATCCTCTCAGTTTTGCTCTGTGGGACAAGCATGAACCTCTGTGCTGGAAAAATCATTACTTCTAGAACTGGTGCAAAGTCACCTCCTTTCCTTTGTGGTTAAGGTTGGTGACTCAGATGCAAAAAAGGGCAATACTTGATTCAGAAAACAGAAATTTCAAGAAAAATGTATTGATACTAGATGGTCTTTTCAAGCATTTCTGCTCTTGAGGTCTGTTACATGACTGTTTATGTCTTGCAGGAGAGTGGTTTCAGTAAGCCAAAAGGTCCCTTTACCTCAGAAAAATCAATTTTGATGACACTGAGAGAAATCTGAGCACTAAAATGGGAGAAACAAAAAAGGAGGGAAAAGCATTCTGTGGAAAGGACAAGATGAGAAATGAAAGTGCTGAAACATAAATTAGTATATTCTCATGGGTTATGCAAACCATCTGGCTTTAAAAGCTAGTAGTGGGAACAAGGAAAAAGGTCATCAGAATTAGCAGAGAAGTGCAAAACAACTGAAGGTAAGAAAGGAGCAAATGGCAGGCACAGCAAAAGAACAAGTTGTACGTCAAAATACAAAATAGCAGTGATATTACTGGAAGTAGTGCAGTTCTGCAAGGAATGATTTGCATAGTTCCTGTGAATTTATGATCAAATACTATGCAGATTTTAAAAGGAAATTAAAATTCTCATAGCCACTCCATGCATAGGATTAGCAAAATAACGACATTTGTTCAAAAGCATTTGAAGCAATGTGAAAAATCAGGACAGAAAGGGCATTCATGGAAGACAGGAAGAAATCCTTGAATATACAAATTCAGTAAAGGCAGGAGTCAGGTGTCAAGCAAAGAGTAAAGAGTGAATCAGTAGGTGAATTAGGCATTTGGAGATAACTCAAGTAGCAATTCTCAGGACTGGGAAGTGCAAGGCATTCCCTACCTGGCTGTATTTTACAGTTTTATAGTAGGCTTCACCTAACAAAGATACACAGATCTGTCTTAAAGCCCCAGGAGCAGACAGATTGAAGGCATGTGTATAAGGTATAATGAATTTTGTTAATGAGGTGTAAAAACTGCAAGACTTGAGTCTGTGTGCAAATTAGATGAAAAATAGTATCACGGTGTAAATAACATGTCACATGCAGCTTCCTTGCTGGTTCACAGTCATTTTATCAAGATGATTATCAGTGCCAAGGTTTTCAATAGTTTATATAATAAATTAAGCATCCATGTTTAGGTCTACCAACCTTGTGAGGTTGTTTTGATTGTGTTTTTTCTTATCATGTTTTCAATAAGTTTCTGAACTGTGGAAAAAAAAATCCCAACATGTGCAAGTCATTTGTGAAAATTTCTAGAAAGACTAGAGAAATTACTCCATTCCTGAAGTCAGGGATGTTGTGGGGCTCAAACAGAACTGTAGGACTTGATAGTTTTGAAAAAGGGGTATCAGCACATTATTTCTGTAAGGGCATATTTGAATCTTTTTGGTAAGGGATTCTAAAAATATTGAATGGTGGCTGAGAGGGTAGAATATCAGCTCTCCCTTGCTAATGTGTCTGGAGGTGAGTGTGAGGCTTCATGAAAGAATGACTTTGGAAATAATAGAACTGAAAATTTCAGCACAGTGAGGTTTAGCATGTCCTTAATTGCTGGAGTTAAGTCTTTTTATGATACCCATTTAGATGTGAAAAACATGCTAGGCAAAGTAAAGAGAGCTGGATAATCTATATGACTTTATGCATATGAAAGATTTACATCCTTATCCATGGCAACCACAGCTGAACAGGAGTTTTTCAAGGGAACACTTTTCTGTTTGAAAATGCTGTGTTGTCTGACTAAGGTTTTTAATGAGAAATATACATGTTTTAATCAAAAATCCACTAGTAAAGGCTAGAAAAAAGATCCAGAAGGGGCCAGAAATGATCCCAGGATGGCTAATTAGCCCAGTAGCCAGGACACTTGTGTGGCCTGGTATTTTAAATGTTCAAGTGTTTGCTCTGGTTGATTCAAAGACATGAACTAACCACTGGATATTTAGGTCAGCTTCTCTCAATTTCACTGGCCTGTTCAAGATCTTATTAAAAGCAAAAGGCCCTGCTAGAAAAGGCCTTGTCGGTAGTCGTTTAGCATGGAAGAGGCAAGAAGATCATTATAGGATTTATTTTGTTGATTTAATACTGTTTAGAATGAAATATTAGGAGTAGTGAATTAATCAACTGAGAATTGAATTAATGGTAGAATTTTTTAGAGACGTAAGAACAAAAAGTGCCAAAATTACACGAACCAAACATTGATTGCGTGTAAAAAACAAGCACAGGATTCAGTTAAACATTGCCAGAGAATAAGTTAGGCATAAAGATACACAAAGGGAAAATACCCTTAATACTTAACATTTTATAAATAATTGTGATATGAATAAAATGCAAACAGGATTTAATGAATACAGGATAGTTAGAGGCTCAGTATTAGAACTTACAACCCAAAGGTAACATCTGAGTTTTACTGTGTACTTAGTTACTGAGGTCATGTTAGAAAGCTTTTGCAGGGTTGTTTTTTAATTACAAATGGGAATTATATTTATAAGCATAGGTACACCTGTGTCATTAGGGACCGAGTCCGGAGAGCTGGCCGGATAAACGACACGTACACCGATATGATTAAGCATCGTTCTCCCTTTATTGTTCAACTAGGCCAACTTATATCTACTTTTGCAAAGATTCACGCCCAGTCCCTCTAGACAGCCTCTAATCAGTGGGGGAGCCAACCAGTGCATAACTTGCCAAGGACTCTCAGAGCTGCCTGCAGCCAGGTGCTTTCCAGGCCTGCCTGCAGCCAGGGGCCTGTTCAGGGGCTTTTCCTCAGCAACGCTGGGTTGTCCAATCTTTCCAGGGGTATCATATGCCCTTGTTCCATAAGGAATCCCTCTACACATCCCCCATTTTCTTTTTTGGGCAACCCAGGCCTGGTTGATGATCTCTCGCAGCCCCGCTTTGACGCAGGAAAAAATGCACCCAAGTACTATTAAGCCTGATATAACTACAAATAGCAATCGGCAGCCTTCTACTACCAAGGTACGCAGCCATCCGGTGATACCCAGACCCTTAAGCCAATCTCCAATAGGGTCATCTGTCTCCCGAAGGTTGTGCAGGCCCCTCTGGAGGTCAGAGAGGTGCTTCTGAATTGAGACAGAGTGGTCAGAAAGATTCATACAGCACATACCTTGGAAAACTTCACAGCCGTGGCTGTGGGCTAATAGTAGAAAATCAATGGCTGCCCTATTTTGTAATACTGCATGCCAAATACTAGTGACATCTGCGCTTAGCTCGTCAAGCATCTGCGAAGTTATGTTTAGTTCATCTCTCGCCCAACAAGCAAGTTTGTGTAATGTGGTGTGCACTCTAGCTGCTGAAGCACCAGGTAAAAACATGGATGCTAGCCAAATTGTTCTATGACTCCAAAAGACGGGCTCTTCAGTCCCTTCACATTTGAGCTCATGGAGTGAACGCCGCACCCTGGTTTCAGTGCGGTGGGTGATATTTAAGAGTTGATGCAGGTTTGGGTGGAACAGGGTGAGTTTCCCTAAGTAGCATGGTCCCCCATGTGGGCTAGCGGGAACCTCATTCCACGCACGGTTCCCGCATATTAAGAACGTACTGACAACAAGGCTTTGTGGGCAAGAGTCTGTGAATACTGATGAATGATGGTGGGCATGGTCAGCTGCACCACCGTCGCTCCAAAAGCCCCACTCCCAGTTAGCATGTCGGCTTGGATCACACACAGTGGGTCTTGCGTATCACCTTGGTGTTTGCTAGCTTCTTCATTACTTCATGCATCATCTCAGTGCTTCTCCTCTTCTTGGGTCTGATGCCCGGCAGCCGTGGCTGCAGGCGACAAAGCCATAGAGGCTGCTTCGCAGTCGGACGATGATCCGCTGTCCGGCAGAGGAGGGTAGCGCGCTGCCGTTTTTGGCTGGCAGCTAGGACCACTTGCTTCTCCTCTGCTCGCCGGCGCCCCGCCGCCAGAATTGGGAGGCTCTGCTTCTGCCTTTGCTTGCAGTTCTCCCTCAGGCTTCTGCGGGGTAACTTCCTTCCCCGCTGGGTCCAGCAGCTCCCGCAGCAAGCGTACGGGTGCTGCTGTTCCTTTCATCAGTCGACCTGCGGTCAGCCCGAAGAATTGCGCAACCCTGGACTCCGCCCTGGCCTCCAGCCGCCGCTCTGTGAGACCCCCCTCTCTTTCTTTTCTGGGGCTGTCACCCCCCAGCGCCTCCATGGCTGCCACAGACACCTTCCTCTCTGCTTTCATTTCTGCGAGGGTATTAGTTACAGCTCTCCATGTTAATCCAAGAGCTTTAGCTTCCTTTTCACCCTCAATTGTGAACTCCCATAGTCTGTTTCCAACTTCCCACCACTCTTCGGTTGAGAACAAAAGCGAAGTGCATTTCAACAACCCTTGTTCCCGAGCCCACGTTATTAGGGCATAGAGATCTCGATCTTTTACAGTCTCGCCTCTCTTAGAGAGGATACTGGCTAGGAGACGAGTTGCAGCCTCGTACTCCATGGCTGTCTTACCTGCGAGAGCTTGCTCAGCTGCGCGAGCTCCTGTCTCCGGCACCACTCAGCTTTTTGCCAGGACACTCCCGCTCCAGCTCTCCAGGCTCCTCACCACCGGTGCAATGATTCGGAGTCTTGCCGCATTTAGGCAAACCGCATTTAAGCGAAACAAGCCACGTTTAGGCAAGTACGATCACTTGAGTCCCTGCTCGGGTGCCAGGCGTTAGGGACCGAGTCCGGAGAGCTGGCCAGATAAACGACACGTATACCAATATGATTAAGCATCGTTCTCCCTTTATTGTTCAACTAGGCCAACTTATATCTACTTTTGCAAAGATTCACGCCCAGTCCCTCTAGACAGCCTCTAAGCAGGGGAGCCGGCCAGTGTATACCTTGCCAAGGACTCTCAGAGCTGCCTGCAGCCAGGTGCTTTCCAGGCCTGCCTGCAGCCAGGGGCCTGTTCAGGGGCTTTTCCTCAGCAACGCTGGGTTGTCCAATCTTTCCAGGGGTATCATATGCCCTTTTCCATAAGGAATCCCTCTACACTGTGTGATTGTAGAAACTGTGTATTTGTACCAGGTAGAAGTGCATGTTTCATCTGAAGATCACAGAGCTATTTGTCAGTTTATTCAAGTATAAAGGAGAGCCTGAACAAAAGGTCAGCTCCAGCTATGCTAAATACACTCTACCTGCACAGACAAACAAGCCGTTAGAGAAAAAAGAAGCATTAAAATTACGTTCTTCATTTTCTTTCTTCCTCTCATCTCCCTGTCCCCTGCACACCCCCCCCCTCCAAAATCAAGACTTCTGAGCACGTTAATTGCAGATCATTTGTCCTGCTAATGGGCCCAAAGTCCACAGGGAACAATGCCTATCAGGCAGTTTGTCTCAGATTCAGTAACCTAGATATCTTAGCAGAGCTTTAAGATGTACTCGGAGGTTAAGGGTGAAAGAAGAGAGAAGGGGAGAGAGAGGCTTGTGCTATGTCCGTGCCCCCAAAAGACAGAATTTATACTGTTTTGTCATCACATGTTCTGGCTTGAGAGGATGTAGGTAAAACATTCAAAGCCTGTATTTACAGACACAAAGGGAGATTTTGAAGGCTCTGATGCACGTGTGACCTTCACCATGCTTTTCTGAGGGCAGAAAGAGCTGCTTGAGCAGCAGTAAGACTCCTGCACCTTGTGTGTGAGTTGAGGACTTCTTTCACAAGACTCTGAAAAGTGAGGTCAGAAAAACCATCTCTAGAGCCACCTCTTGGAGTGCCATGGTTACAAGAGGAGCAGCTCCAATTGCCACTTTGCGGGTTGTTGGTGTGAGCAGTCATAAACTCTGCTCTGGCAGCTGCCATGCACTGGACACTCTCCAGGGTGATCTTGCAGAGACACTCAAACTGTGACTGCAGAACTGTTCACACATTCATATCCTGGCATATTTTAGTTACATTTATATATACTATTGTTGATGGAAAGTCTAAAGTCACAAGATTTATATTCAAATTATGTGAGGGGGGTATTGCAACTGTATTTCAGAGGCTGAAATAGCCCTATAGCCCTTGGTATTAAAAACTATCAGAAAAGTTTAATAGAAATTTTGTACGATACACTTAGCAAGTAGCTTCTTTTGCTCATGTATGTTGAAAAAGTACAGGTGTGGTTATATAGCTCTGTGTATTTGATCCCTTTAATAAGAAGAAATGTATAACTTATTCCATGTACACATTTTTAAAAAATATAGAACTAAAATAGTTAAATCTTTTAAACCAATTGAGAAGGAAGGGCTTTACTTTGCAATAATGATAAGCAATACATATAAAAAGCTCTCCAGTGCCTGAGACACTAAGAGTGTTTAAAGCATGAGAAGCTCTTCAGAAGCCTGGATTACTGAGAGCGAAAGTCATACCACTCTCTCCATAGCAGTACAAATACTCAGTTAGATTTCAATTTGGTGGTTGTATTCTGAATTCAGAGACAAAGTTTTAGGACAAAGGAATAGAAATTTCCTAAAGGGAAAAGTCTTTAACTGGTGTTAAAATGTATAGTCCAAGTCAGCAGTGGTTGTGGTCTTTCTTTTTCAACTGTTGAATATTTCATAGTGTAACTAAAAGTACTTGAAAGGATTTTAGCATTTGATACAGAAATTACCGATTTTCAGAATTTTTCATTTAATGTCTATAAAACTAGCAGAGCCTTAGAAACTTTTAAATGAATTCATACTGAATTCAGCTTAGCATGAAAATAGATATTTGTGGGATCTAGAAGATATCAGGCTGCTTGATGGGAAATAGAGGTGTGATTAATTTTATGAATATCATAGCAATTGTGTTGTATCTAAGAATGATGTTGTCTGGCTGTTCTCAGCTATTTTAAAGCTTTTTTTCTTGTTTCCAAAATTGTATTAGAAAATGTCTTTGCTCTGGTGCCCACTAAAAGTTTTGCTCTAGATATTTCAGCATCACTGAGGAACAGGAGTTCAATACAGAGCCAGAAGGAAAAATCCTAGAGAACTGTGCAAGTGCACAACGGATAGAGTTTAAAAAAGGGAAAAAAAAAAAAAAAGTAGGTTGATTTTAGCTATGTCTGCTAAGCTGTGAGCCAGTCTTTTATTCCCTGTGCTGTAACTGAATGGTAATGGTTTTTATGTGTTTCTGGAAAGGAGCCTAAAGCGGAATGTTCAAGGCCTAAGAGATGAAGTGCAGCTAGAGAAAATTACCAGTGAGAATAGCAGGAGATGTGACTTAAATTAACTGAAGACCTAAACATCTCTGTGTATGAGTGCTCAGGGCTGACTTCCAAGGCTGTAGGAAGCCTTGGTACCAGACCAACCACTTCGGTGTGCATGTGTGAGGAAAATTTCCATAATCTCTCCTGCTGGTTTGCTAGGGATGCTGGAGAAAGCAGCTTCTGTCAATGTAGGCATTTGCAGGTCTGGATTCAACCCAAATTCGCTTAAGACTCGTCTAAAATTCTAGCTGACTTTTTCAAATACCACTTATGGTGATACCTACAGGAAACAGGTTGCTGAAGCTGTGTTTGGTGTGAAGTTGTTGGAAGAGAAGGCAAAGGTAAAATGAAGTGAGTAACAATGTGTGGATGTCCAGAACCTGTGAAGAACAGACCCCTGGTGTCTCGAGGCAGGGATACAGTAACCGATGAATCTAGCTCTGAGGCCATCCTGACATCTTTATATCTGGTGTCAAGCTATATAAGAGAATTTGGGCTTCCCTGGGAGAGGGATGGCCTCTGTGAGAACAAGCACAGGTGACTGATGTGCTCTAGAGCACCCTTTTGACTGAGCAAGGCTGTATTTCCTGCTAATACCCACCGTCACCTCAGTTCAACACAGGCTTGCCTGTTTTGTAGTCACTGGAGACAGATTTCAAAACAAAACCACCTGGATTACTGCTGATTTTCATATGCATTTAGAGTCTTCAGGACAGCTCAAAAACTTGCTGTCTGAGCACACCACGATGGGATATCGAGATGAAAGGATTAGACAACTGTAAATGTTTTTTGATAATAGGTTCTTGTTCTTCAAAACCATCTTGAAACCCTTAGGTGTGCAATGAATAATTAGATTTGGTTACCATTGACCAAAATTGATTTGAAATGTCAATAGGGAGACAATTTTTAAAATTAATTAGGTTCTTTTAATGGAAGGGAGTTCAAAAACAGTTTAAAAATTCTATTTTCATCCAGCTTTGCTAATCTGTAAGACTTGATACTTGGTGAATGGGTTTTACAACGAGTAACTAATCCCCTGGGATACCCACTCCTCTTGTGCTCAATTAAAGGATGAATGAGATTACTGCACTTTGTCATTCTGAAAGAATTGGCCTGTAGTTGATTGAAGCCACTGGGGAGGCTCTGGTTACATCTCCCTCACTTGCTGTGCCTGACTTGGGAACCTGCAGCCTGGTTCAAGTGCTGAGCACCCACAGCTGGAGATGGGTGCCTTGAGGCACAATCTGACAAACAGAGTTCCTAAAATTCATGGAAATTTTTTACCTTAGTGTCACTGTGCCTTAGTGATACTTAGTGTCATTGTAAGATGATGATAAGTAAACCTACAGGGAGCTGGAAGGAGACATGAATCATTGTGAAATTCTGGGACTGCAGTGAATAGTGCCATAGTAACGCCATTGCAGAAGGAGCTGGGTATGAAGAGCAGGCAGCAGGCTCAGTGTGGAGCTGTGTGGTGAACCACAAGGGGAAAAAAAGCACTGACCATTTGCTGTGTCATCAACAGCAAGGGGTTTGCATGATCCATAGAGCAGGTACAGGGAACAGTTTGTGTGGAATAAGTAACTTCTCTTAATGTGATTAAAAATATTGTGTCATTTGACAGATAATTACAGGACAGATTAAAACTAGCGCATCTTCTTTTTGGTATCACTTGACTTTTGAGTGCCTGACTTTTCAGCTCTAAAATGTTCTTAAACCATGTTTTTATGTGTTTTAAAGAATCATTGAATCTTTAAGGTTGGAAAAGACCTCCAAGATCATTGAATCCAACTGTTAACCCAGCACCACTGTGTTCGCCAGTAAACCATGTCCCCAAGTGACAGATCCACACATCTTTTGAACACTGTCAGGGATGGTGATTTCATCCCTTCCTTGGGCAACCTATTCTAATGCTTGACCACCCTTTCAGTGAAGAAATTGATCCTAATATCCAATTTAAACCTCACCTGGCCATTCCTCTCATCCTGAAAACATATGAGGGAGGATCTGGTTTCACAAAGCACAAAGAATCTTGCATTTTCCAGCCCCTTGCTGTGCTGGTGAGAGGAAGTGTGGAACAACACTGTCAAGAAGCCACCTGTGCTCTTTTCCATTATTTTCTCCAGCATCTCTCTCTCACTTTGGCTGCCTGATGCTGAGGACAATCTGCTTTGGGAGTAAGCTGATCCTCTATGTTCTATCCAGGAAGTGTTGTCCTGCTTACTGTAAAACACAGAAGCAAACCTGGTCATTGCCCAGAGGTTAGAATATTTGCTATAGCTGCAGTGTGTCTATAAACTTGGAGTATCCTTGAGGATATTTTCCTCCTGGTACACTGTGAGGAAATGTAGAATTGAACAATATGTTTGATAGCAACTCAGAATGGAGCAAGAGCAACTGAGCTCAGATCCGTTTCACTGCAGTTTTATAAATTAATGCTTACTGACATGGGTTATTTTGAATAGCTAAAAAAAAATAAAGCACATAATTTCCGGTAAAAAAATTAGAAAGTCTTGCTCAAGGCATTGATACCTCAGAGTACAAGACTGCTTGGGCCATTGCCTATGATGTGTTTCTTTTAAAGGAAGGTCGCTTTTTGAGGGTATGCTGTGATCAGAAAAAAAGAGATAGGGAAAGTTCATGGTAATGACAGCTGGGGAGAGGAACATTGTTTGGACTACACTGAAATTACATCATGTGTCTCTGCAAGTACAAGATTATGTTGAGAACAGTCATAGGTTTTGAAGAAAGTATTAAAAGTTGAATAATAGAAGAGACAATGCTCTTTTTCTGTTCTGAATCACTACTTTAAAAGCCTTCCTGTTGCTCTCTGTTGTAGTTCAGAGTGTTCCAATGGAACACCAAAAAACAAACAAAACCACCTACTTTATTTCTCAAGGGAATCTCCCTCCTAGGCTGGGCATTTCCCATAAACTCTTCTGCTCTGTATAACAGAGCTTCTGCTGTGTGTGATGAAGAGGCACAGAGACAGATGAACAAGGTTCTTGCTCTAAGCTGCGTGATGGATACTTAATACCCTATCATTTCATCTCCGAGATTGCCAGTGAAAAAAGGAATGAAAAAATGGTACAGGCACAAGATTCTACTGGCAAGAATTACATTAAACACAAGAAAAAATACCAAGACAAAAATAAACTTGTCACTGACATTTTCTTTCATTAGCAGATGAATAACATTAGAGATAGAAAAACTGTCCTAAACTAAAACTGCAACAGGAAGGTTGAGACCCAAAAGGACAAAAATGGTCTTCACAACAGGTTTGTGAAAAAAGAATTCTTTGCTTCCCTTTCACTATAATTAAACAAAAAAACAAACAAACCAACAAAAACCCCCAACCAAATAAAATGGTTCCATAATTTTTTTCCACTGTCTATTTACTTCCAGAGACAAAAGCATTGCACCTGTTCAGGTGTGCTAATTGCCCAGAAGAGTCTCTCATCAGATAGCACAGAGTGCTTTCTAATATTAGATCACACTGCAACAGGCCTGCTTTTAAGCATTCAATCAATGCATCATGATCCACTGATAAATTAAAAACTGCAGGCTAGGTTCCCTGATCTCTATGTGCAACTCAGGCAGTTTAAGGCTCTGTGATCTCAACTGGGAAGATAAGAATCCCCCAGAGGCTGGCTGACCTGTGATGGATGGCTTAGGAGCTAAAGTTTGCTGTCAATTCCAGTGTAGATCAAATCAGGGAACCAGGAGGCTGTAATCAGATCATTTGATCTCTTTCTTGCATCAAACAGTTCTCAATTTCATTGCAGATGGACTGGTTTTATATCCTTTTTGAGCCCTAGCATAACATTAACTTTTAAAATTCTGACAATAGGAGACACCTACAAAAGGAAAGAAAATCTGATCTGGAAGATGGTAAGTCCACCTTTAACTTCTTTCATTTACAAATCAGATTCTTGGGACACAGCGCACCATGCAGTGTCCATCTCAGACATTTTTGCTACTGTCCTTGAGTTTGATTATAGGTTATTGTGGTCACTGCCCATTCACCAGCAGCTCTTGTACACAACGCAAACTCATCTGCTGTGCCCAGCGACCAGCTCAGGCACTGGCAAACAAGTGTTTTACACATTGTGAGGGGACAGCCCCATGAAAACAACTGTCCTGCAGACCTAGAGACTGGCCCATGAGAGGGAATCTAGGGGTCAGAAGATGAGAGGAAGGAAACTATTTTTGTCAGGAAGGACCATTTTTAAATACAGGACAAGCCTTAGAACTTCTCTTTGTGCAGAACTGAGGAAATACTGAGAGTAAATGCCTTTATCCTGTGTATTGGTAGTGTCCAATAGAGGCTGGTGTAAGAAAGGATGCAGCTTTTGGCAGTATGATCAGTAAAATGAGCCTATCCAAAGGAGCTTTCCCTTCAATGCAGGACAGTCACACTGTCCTCAAATAGCCAGAACTAGAACAGGAAGCAGTCACTTTTAGTTTTGTTTTGTTTTGCTTTGTTTTGTTTCTAAGTGCTGTCCTAGACTGCTCTAATTGAATTTGTAGGCTCTTACAGATGCTGCACTTTTCCTTTAGATGCTATCCTGAGAAAATAAAGTTGCAAATACCTATTTTTAATAACCATGGCAATATTTCAGAAAGGTCTGTGCACGAAGCCTGAATTTCTCGCTAAGAAGCTGGTGCTCAGGTACCATTTTAGGCAGTGGGTAAGTGAGGATGGCTACAGTAGGAGTCAAAGAAAAAAAAAAGCCAAATCAATATTCTTTATTCAGCTGAAAGTTGAGCTAACACAAACAGGTTATCTAAATTTTTAATAATTAGCCCAAAAGGCAAGAAGCACACACCATTGCACATTGCAAAGAACTCTAAAGGAGGCTGGGCTGACTCTGTCCTCTACGTGGCCACACAGGATTCATGTACCTTTCCAGCAAGAACTGCTAAAATGTACCTGCTTAAAATGTAAGGCTTTACAGCACAGCATCTGCTACTGCAGCATAATAAAAATGTATTAACCCAAGACAAGGATTTATTGTAGGTGCAGTAAGATGGGTAAGGAACCAACTGAACGGAAGAGGGAACTAGATTAGGCTGAAAAGTAATTACTAATGATGTTTTGGAACAGCATCTTATTTAATATTTTCATTAATGACAGCACAAAAAATAAGCTCAAACTAATGAAGTTTGAACATATATTTGAAACTGGAACAAGTTGACAGTATAAAATAAAATACTAGAATTTTACATAGGAGGAATCTAGTAAAGTGAAGTCTTAGGTAATGTAAGCACCATGAAATAAATAATTGTCATGTTTGACAACAAAGTTATTTTGCTAAGAACAAGGTGGTCCTCTGGTTAAAAAGAATGACACAAGAGAAAAAGGTTGGTACAGCTTCTACTTACTAGAGTCATAAGCAGTAAGAAAGTAATAGTAACAGAACTCCTACTGTCACACTGTTTTCAAAAAATGCTGACAGATACAACAGAGAATGAAGTTTCCTCAGTGTTATCATTTCTGCAACTTTGCTAGAACCATGATAACTGAAGAGAGACAAAGACTCTGATTAGAGAAGACCAAGAACACATCTATGCTGAACACCCTAACCCAATGAAAAACTCCCAATGATTGCTGAGTAAATGAAAGCTAAAGATACACCACTGTTGGAAGCCTGGGGCTGTGCATCAGGTCCTGCTCAGACAAGCAGCTACACAGAGCCCAGGACCAAGAATTCTTATCCAAAGCAGATTAGGCAAGACCTGTGCCTATCAGAACCTGAAGAACTGCTGGCCACCCATGAAAAGTTCTGTAGCTGTTCCTGAAAGCTTCCCTTGGCCAGCTGCTTGTCAAGGTGCCAGTACTAAGCCACGCCCTTCTCTCAGAAATGGGCAGCTGCCATGACAGGAGCTCCTGGCACAGGCACAGCTGGACATTGTGCAGTGGTCTTGGTTTGCAAGACACTGGAGCAGATCAGCAAAGAATATGGGAAGTTCACTGCTGTGTGTCATGGTTTCACATCAGTTATTATCAGAAGTGTCCTTCACTAGGCATCTTGCAAATGAGGTGAAAAATTTTGTCAAAATTAGTCTCTGATTTCCTTCTTAAAGTCAGAAGACCTCAAAGCACTTGAGAGCAGCAGCACATGGGAGTTTAAATGTAAAGTGAGTTGCAGCTCGCATGGAGTAAACGCAGGTGCAAGGTGAATTTTTTTAACTTTCTTGGCTAATCTGAAGGTTTGTGTGCTTGGATCCATATCTGAAGACATTTATTTGCTAAGGAATAAGCCTGAGAATTTCTCCTGGTTTTTCCTTAGCTCGGAAGTTGAAGCTGTGATAGATGGCAGATGCTGGGCATTGTTTGCCATCCAGACAACACAGCAAATGACCACTGTCATCACAAAATGGCCCAAGTCCTTACAAACAACATTGATTACTGAAAATAATTTAGAATTACTGCTTTCTTCAGTCTCATTGATCCTGAATGCATATGCACAAAGGGAAGAGCTCCAGACATGCCACTCACAGGTACAACTGTGACCAGAACATTTATTCTGCAGGTGGCTCTTCATCACCAGCACCTGCCTGTGCCAGTTGCCCAAAGGATTATCACAGACTGGTGTTTTCTTACTCACTTTCCAAGCACTTTTATTAATCAAAGTCAGGTCCAACTTCTTCAAAAAGCTGAACAGATCTCAAAGGGTCTGTTTTAAGATTATGGGAAGTTTTCAAACACACCCAGAGAACAACACCTCTTTCCCAACAGCACTTTTGATGAATAACATGAAACAAATCTGCTTCACAGGTTTACAAAAGATAACAGCTTAAGAAATATCCTATTTATCTTCCAAACAGAAGGAAAATGTAGATTTAAAATTTTGCAAGATTAAAGTTTGCAATGAGAACAGCAAGTGAAACATAAAACTCCTCTGAAACTGTGAAATTTGCCACAAAGGCCTAAGGAGAAAGCGCTAACAAACCCTGGCTCAAGGAATCCCAACTACACCATTATTTTTGTTGCAGAAAGCCAATGTTTTTTCATGGCAGAGTAGTTTAGTAAAGCTGGACTAGAAACTGAGCTGAAATATGTTCACCAGTTGCAGGACTAACAGAAAATGATTTCAAACACTCTTGAGAACCACTTGAGTACCAGCCACCAGGAGGACGGACAAAGGTTTATCTTTAAATTTTTTACCCCTCCTACCAGTATCACCTCTGAGTTCTTCAAAGGAAATCCACATATTTCTGATGTTGATGAAATGACCTTTATTTCTTTAAGGTGCAGGGATATTTCATCTGTACATGAATTCCATGAAAACTGAAAAAAGCAAAATTATACACTGAGGAAAAAAGGCAGTAAATTTGGATTCTTTTCTAATCTAATGATATGAGCAAATACTGAGAGACTGAGAAGCAGAAAAAAGAAACTTATTTACATATTCATTGAGTAATTTGTATAATCAGAAGATTTAAAAGGTCATTACCGGAACACCTGCCTGTTAACAGATGTAGAAGAACGAAGGCCAAAGAACAGTTTTTATAAAGATGTTGATAGATAAACAGTTGGCAGATCTACAGCTACCTGCTGGGGCAGCATTAGTTCTTTTAGTGAGGCCACTGTTGTGGATGAGGTAAATCTGGAACTCATGAATCCATGCACACACTGACTATCCTGTTGCAAAGCTTGCCAGTTGTTTATTAAGAACTGCATTGCTCTTAAATGTCAACATTCCAGTTAAGCAGCTTTAACCCAGTTGGGAAGTTTTACATACCAACGTCAAGTACGGGTCTGATGTTTGCACTGACAGAGCAGGTAACTTGAAAAAAACCTTACAGTCTCTTACCACGGAAAGAAAACCAGCAGAGTAGATGCTTGTTTAGACAGACAGGAGGTACAGCTTTGCATAAATCTCAATCAAGAATGAAGAGTCTGTCTTAATTTGGCCAAATTGGTTCACTTCAGTGCCAGTGCCCACTCAGTGATACTGGAGACTCAATAGCCATTTGCATAGGCCCACCCTGAGAATCACTTCACTTAATTGTAGATAACCAAGTGCTACATATCCAGGTCCAGGTCTAAGCTGGAGGATGCAACTTCGGTCTGTGGCTGAATTGTTTTCTGGAGATTCCTATTAAATCTCTGTTCCACCCCAAGACAATCTCCTAAACCAAAACAAAAACTAAAGCATCAGAAGCTGTGGTTCTGGCTGAGATAAATTCCTTCACAGCAGCTGGTATGGGGCTGTATTTTGGATTTGTGCTGGAGACAGTGCTGATAACACAGGGATGTTTTAGCTATTGCTGAGGAGGGCTTACACAGCATCAAGGCCTCTCTGCTTCTCACCCCACCCCTAAGGAAGCTGGGAGTGCATCAGCAGTGGAGAGGGGACAGAGTTGGGACAGGAGACCCCAAGAGACTAAAGGGATGTCTCACACCGTATGGCACCATGCTCAGCAATAAACTGGAAGGGAGGGTGTGGGGAGGGCACTACTCAAGGACTGGCTGGGTGGTTTTATTTCCCTCTTTTTTCCTCTTTTCCTTACAATTTGAAAAAGTACTATTATTTTTTCTTCATTATTAAACTGATTCTTTTTGACTTTTACTCTTCCAGTCCTTCCCCCATATCAGAGGGGTGGAGGTAGTGAGGGAGCAGCCTGGCTGCTGGCTGGGCTTGAACCACACCATGAGCTCAGATAGGTAAGCTACAGGTATCTCCATTAAGGCAAAATAACATTGTGCAATCAGCATTCTATTACTCCTAGGAGAGCATCTGGTTGCACGAAGAAAATTAAATAAGTGGTTTAGATGCCTGCATTATCTGCATCATTAGTATTAACTTACCAAAATAGCTATAAATTTTTAAAATAGCTAAATATAAACCAATTTATATATTACTTGAGTCTATGTTGAGTAATATATAAATATATTCATATAAATATATAAATATGTTTAAGGCATTTCCCCCCAGTGTACTGGGTACTGAATCACCTGAATATTCAAATTATGAGGAAGGTCAGGGGAGAATCTGGTCCAGTCCTCAGCAGGGCTAACTCCAAAGCTGTGACATGATGGATGGTCAGAGCCCTCTTTGTCAGCCAAGTTCTGCTCGTCTCCAAGGATGAGTATTCCACAGCCTTTCTGAGCAACCTGTTCCAGTTCCATTTCCACTTCCAATTCACTCTCATAATGGTTTTCATGTCCAACAAGAAATTCTCTTGCTCAAGTTGTTTCTGTAGCCTCATATTCTCCTCCAAGTGCATCTCTGGGGAAAGTCTTTCCTTTATCCCCCTGCAGGCAGCAAGAAGCCGCCCTCGTGCAGGTGCCTGTGTGGGTGCAGGATTTGTCCATCGGGAGCAGCTCTTTGCTGAACATCAGGAGATGCCCCTCGGTGTCAGCTGTGGCTCCCAGGTGGTGTCATCTGCCATCAGTCTGAGGCTGCTGCTCACCCTGTCACCAACCAGCCCTGGCCACAGGGCCTGCCCTCAGCAGTGCCACAGCCACAGCTGGCACCCTCACCCTATAGCAGATTATTCTTCCAGTCTGATGGTCCAGCCAGTTTCCCTCTCACCTTCCAAGTCTACCCATCCATCCCATCCCTCTCCAGTCTGGCTGTAAGGATACTGTGTAAGACTGTGTCAAAGTCTTTGCCAAGGACAGGAAACAGGACACTCTGCTCTCTCTTCTTCTACAAAAGGGAGGGGAATCAGGCTGGTTAGGCAGAGTTTGCCCCTGGTAAAGCCATGATGGCTATTCCCAATCACCATTCTGTTCCTCACGTGTCTCAAAACAATATTAATTTCCATAACCCCTGGGAATATGCTCTAGGTCCTCCCAAAGACTGAAGTTACACGAGACCTCAGATTATCTATGATAAAATTATTTGTTTTACAAAAACAAAGATATAAAAATACTGCTTTTACACTCCCCCCAAGAAGACATTTTTATACAGAATAACCCCTTTGCACCTGTTACAAAATCTTTACTATTGCATAATTTCTATACACACTTTTATACATTTCCCTTGCTTTAAATGTACAGAGTAACAGAAAGCAATCTTAAACAATTCCAAAGTTTAAAAGATAAGTTGATAAGTTATTTAAAAAGCAAGACATCTTCCTTCAATTTTCACAACAAAAGCTTCTGTGTGGTCAAGGATTCAAAAACTCATCCAAAATCTTCAGAGATGATTCATACAGGAATCTGAAATGACATAAAACAACGCATAACAGAATTAGAAATGCTAAATGCCAAATCAATCTTCAACTATTTGATTCTCAGAGTACAGCTACCACATGATTGCTTTGACCAGTTAGTCCACATTAGTTTATTAAAAATGCCTTTACAAATTACTTTTGAAATAGCTGGATCCTTTTTCTTTCAACTTTTCCATTTTTCTGCTGATCACCTCTGTCTCTAGAATAACCAACAGCAAAAGCTAGTTTAAATTACTATGTCAATTGAAGCACATTTTCTAATATTTCATCATCTAGTTAAAGAACTCACTCGTTTTCTGCACAGCATAGTTACTCTTTTGTTCAAACACAGTGAAATCCTTTATGGATAATTCATTCTAAGACCACTTTTCATTCTTTTACTTTCTTCATTTCTCCCTCAGTCTTTATAATTTTTCTTCTCACCTGTGGCAACTTTTTTCCAAGCCTAAGCTTTCTATCTTATCGTTATTAGCAGCTGCCTCCTCCAGCTGCCATCACACTCCTCCTAGTCTCATTCTGACTCTAATCTCTAATGGCATGCTCCTCTCTACAGTGCTACAGCCTTTAAGCCAGGAGGAAACTCCAGTATCAAAGTAAGGTGGTGGTGTAAGGTACTACAGAATTAGGATAATTAGTTAAGTTCTGTGGGTTCAGGCATAATGCTGCTTTGTATAAATTTTATTTTAGTTTTATTCATTTTATTAGTTTAAGGCTAATGATAGATTTGTAATGTGGGACCACTGGCACACTGGGCAACGAGCCATCAATTGGGACAACTGTGCTCCTCCAAAGAGACAAGCTGAAATCAGTTTTACCAAGTACCTTTCTAGGGAACTTAAAGATGGGTGACAGAGAAATCATACCCACAGTTATACACCAAAACAATTCAAGAGCCATTATTTACAGATGCAATGAGAGTGCAATTAAGAATTTGGGACCTAGGTAAATGACAGTACTAAAGAAATATCTTTCAGCACATCCATTAGCTAAATTTGAATTCTAATTTTCATATATCAGAATGCTAATTAAAGTAAATACACAGTATTAAGTAAAAGTTATTATCCTATAGCACATTAGATTTTACAGAACATGAGACATTTTTCTGTAGCCTCCAAATGACTGCACTGACAGCTTTATCTGCATTTTTTTGTTAGGCATAAATATTTGCATTTTATAAACTGAACTAATGTGTGTGCCATTACTCTTGAGGAAATTCTCTCAATATACAGGATGTTGTCCAGAATTTTCAAATGCACTGAACAGCATTTTTAAAATACAAACCCATAGGACCATCTGACACCACTAACCCAGCTGAAGAGGGAAGAGTAAACTGCAGTGAAAAGTTTTGCTTCTGAATTAGTGCAACAATTCCTTGCATAAGGGCAGCACTTTAATTACCACATCAGACAGCTTTTTTACTTTTACTTTTTCTTTCACTGCTAATGTGTAATAGATTACACCTAAGTCTGAAGTTAAGATGCTGGCACAGAATGCCAAGTCTCTTGGGAAATTAAAGAATGTCACCATTTCCTGGTATACCTGGGTATTAAATAAAATAATCCCTCAAGGAGTTATTAGGAGATAATGCATTCAGAAGCAAAAAATAATATTATTAAGCATGAGTTAAAACCCAGTAATGTATTTTAGCAAGCAGCAGCACAGCACTGTGTGTTAGAGGACCGTCTTCAAATTAATGACCAGAGATCTAGCTTGCAGCATACCATAACTAAAATTTGGTGTTTGGTAAGTGGAGTAGGATGATAAAATAGTTTACAAACAACAGGGCACATTTCAGACCATGTATAATCACATTTTAGCTGTACATTAGCACACAAGCAGCAGAGCACTACAAATGGCATATCACAAGCCACCAGAGGCCCAGCCTAGTCTGACATTCTCTCTTAGCTGTGAAACTGCAAACACTTTTAATTTATCATGCAAAATGTAATCACTGCAGAACTTCCTCCAAACCTCCTTCCAGTATCAATTATTTTACCCTTCGGGAGAGAAAAAATCCCCAACATAACTGTACAAATACAAATCCCCCCCAAATTCTGCAAAGCTGTGTGATAGCTTCTGAACTTTGTTATCATACTACAATTCTGATTCATATAAAAGATCTTTCCATTATCATATTCATATTACTAACCCTTGAATTTTGTCTGCAGCTGTCTCCTGGGTTGGTATTATACAAAGGCAGCCACTCATATATCACGAAATTAAAACACTGTGTAGCATCTTATACTCTTCATCTGCCCCAACATGTCGGTTGATTTGTCCCAGTTCACTGGGCAGAGACGATCATATAGATTCATAAAGCAATTATCTGTGTTCTCACTGAAATTTATAGTCAGTAGTGCTCTCAAGTGGCAGCAATTATTCACTTTAATGTGCCTATTTATTTAATCATGTTAAGATTCACTTTAATTTCATAGCATTTGCTACTGTCTTGATTAAAAGAAGTGCAAACTGAAACACAATACCCTGCCGCTCTTTCTTTTCCAGATAATTATTATTGTTGTTAAAAATATTCTAGTAGGACACTTGGCCACCCAATGTTAAATGATTTCATGGGAAAAAGAATGGGCTTTTGTTTATTTGTGTTTGATTTTGTTTCTAAGCTAAGTCCTGACTAAAGGAGAATTTATTGACAGCCAAGCAATTCTCCCACTTTCCTGTAGACCTCTTTCAGGTAGTGGAAGGGACCCCAGGCCACCATCCTCTGGATGGAGTCACAGCTCAGCCACCAAACATCTCTGTCAAGTCACTAAAATGCCAGAGAACCATGTGCCTCAGGCCAGGGATCCACCAGAAGAGCACACTGGGGAAGTGTTCTCAGGCTGGGAGAGCCATGCAAGAAACTATTGAGTAAATGAAGCTGGGCTTTTTGGCTTGTTTGGGAATCTTTGGTTTTGGGGTTTTTTTTATTTTAAAGTCTGTCTACTCTACATTCATTGTTTGACTGAATAGTAAGGATCATCAGTTTCAAGAATGAAAGACTGCAAGGGCCTCTGCATGTTCAGGCCACTAGGGTGCATTACGAATTTTCTCAGTAATTTTGGATTCATGTCCATAACCATAGTCTGCTTTCTTCACATTCTGTATTTGTGCTTATAATGTCTCCTTTGCACACTTTCTGATTCCATGGGCAGTTCAGTAACTAGGCAGAAATCAGATGTTCACAAATTTTAAGACTTAAGCAAGCTTGACACACTTAAGGCTAAAGCATTCATCATGATTCTCTATCTTAGGCAGGCCTGAGATAAATGATGGCAAATACAATGCAGCCAATCACTTTTAAAGAACTTATCACAAAAGACACACTAGATACAACAACTGAAATCCCCCCCAACGAAAAGAGCAAAATAAAATCACCTGTGGAAAGCTCTCAAAGTCGTTATATTCAGTTAATTTTTTACTGTCTGCATAGTTTTGGATTAATATGCCCAATGCCAAAGTGTGGGAGAAAAATCTACTAACAATAGTAACTGGACCATTTGCTTTGTTCTACCCCTGCTGCAAACAGACCTGGATTTCAGAAGTGAATCCTGCAATATGCAGGATCAAGTGATAACACATTCAAATTAAATGAAAAAACCCCCAAGCTAAATATGTAAAGATTGCAATCACAGCAGATATAAGGGCAGGAAATTTAATACTGTGCTGGGCTCAATACCTCCCCCTTTTCTTCCCCAGTATTTTAAACCTTGCAATCAATCACTCAGAATGCTCTAAAAGTATTATGTAAGTAGAAAACAGAGCCAATTATTGCAGAGAGGGGATAGGAGAGCTTAGTGTTCATTTCCCACAGCACACTCACCTTTCAGTGCTGCTGGATTCTTCTGTGCCAGCATCCTTGCATGTTATCAGTTTCCTTTGAATGGCAGGTGCAATATCCTTTAGAATTAAAGTTTTGTGCTTACCTATTTGAAATAAGGTGAGTTGAAATGTTGGACAAAACCAATAATTTATCAAAAAACCAACCCCACCCTTCCATATCTTAATAGAATAACTTTAAACATAAAAGATTGCTTAATGGAAGATTAGATATTAAATTGGATTTTCACTGTCCTGGATTAACTACAGTGTATTTCAATGCAGTACATGAAAAGAAGGAAGGAAAAAGGACAAAAATGTTTTGACTGACCTTTAATTATAATCACAATGCAGACAGTAGCTGTTAGACTAAAAATCCCTTCAATTTCTTCAGAGAGAATGCACTCCATTAATTCATTTAAAATTGACCTAAGGAAAAAATAAAGCAAAAAACTGCTATAAACCATATTTCCTTCAAAATAGAACCAAACAGAACCAAACAGAACATGTCTGTAATTATGTTACCCTGCCACCACAGCTTCAAAGACCATGCAGGACAAAGCAGTGGTGATTGGGTAACTGAAGACTCTGTGCTGCCTCTGGAACTGAGAATATCAGAGTTAGCAGAATGGTAAATTGCTTGGGAAGTAAATAAAGAAGTCTGCAAACAGAAAAAAGTTGCTGTTAAGTGAATGAAGAGCTTGTGGTAGTATTTTAGAAAGTCAATCCATGAAAAAACTACTGGTTCTACTGGAATTTAACTCACAGAATTTGTACTGAAATTTCTAACTTGAATTTCTACCGAAGTTTGAAAAAATATGTTCTATGACTACATTGGTTTGCTAGTACCTACTCATGCTTAATTAACATTTTGACCTTAAATGTGTTCCTCATAAATATTAAAATAGATGGTTTTACAATTACAACCCAGTGAAGATCATTTTTAACTAAACATGCCCTGGAACACTTCCAAACAACATTTTAGTTATTGAAACTATGGACAGAATAACGGAACCATGACAGCAACTCCTTGTAAAATACTAACTTAATAAGTATCTTAAGAGATTTTGTCACTTCTAGCAAGAAAGTACTACCAGCAAATTCTAGTGGTGTTTTGGGATATATATCAAGTTAAGAAAAATGAAACAAGAGAGTCACAGATGGGGCCCAGCAACCAAACTAAACTGTAGCAGGGAATAAGTCAATACTTATGGAATGGAAAAAGTAACTGGTCATTAGTGTTTGTGGTAAAAAAACCAATTTAACTCAGGAGAAATTCTCAAAATCAGAGACAAATAAAAAAGCAAGAGGGATAAAACAGGAGATGAAAGAGATCCATAATCCTCATACTCCTCAGAGCACAGAGCTAAATGCTCTGTGAAGAACTAAAGGGGAAACTGAGAGCAGCAATGTTACAGTAACTTTCCCTAATACATATCAAAATACCTTTAGCAATATTATTATCTGTTATGAAAACTGAACATCATGCATAGCCAATTCTGACCTCAATTGTTCTTCAGGCTTTTATTGTGCTAAGATATCAAAATGGAACATGCAGTTGAGAACTAGTTCAGTAAAAACGCTTTGCAGAAATTCAAATATTGCTTCTAAGAGCTGAGAAAGATGAAAAATCTTTAGCTCTAGAAATAAGCATTATGAAGTTGCTCATGTATTGCATCAGTTTCATTGTATCATTGCAGACTAATGTGACCAAACACTGATTCCATTTCACATTGCTCTTAAATTGCTAACGGACAGTACTGGGATCGGAGTCCTGACTTCATTGTTATCATTGTTTGGGTCGCTAAGCACACTCTTAACCTCCGTGAGGGAACACTGGAATTTCATTAACCTGTAACAAGACTCACTGCAGCTGCCTTTCCCCACCTCCCTCTGAAAAAGGGTCACATGAGCCTGCAGGCAAAGATAAAATAGAACAGAACAATAAGCTATTTAAAAATACATATAAGGTTTAGAGGTAAGTAATTGGTTCCTATACAGATAGTTCCCTACTAAAGTAAAGGATACTCACACAATTGGACAGATAGTGCCAAGCCTCCCAGTATTATCACTGCTATGGGGATTGAAATTCAGTGCTAAAGACTGACTGGTTAGTACTGAAAATAAAACAGATGCTGCAGAACTCAGATCAAGACAACTGTGAGCTCACAGAGCAGAAGTTCACATCAGATTTCGTAATGTCAAAGGCTTTCATGTTGACATAAAGATTTGTGAAATACTGAATGATTTACTACTGGACTCTGATTATGGCCTATCAATACAGATTTATAAAAGAGCCTTAAAAGTAGTCTCAATTCTGAGGCACCAGTAGAACCAGATGAAAATTATCCCCTGGATCTTTGTCCCAAGAAGATCAATAAGAGAAGATAGATACATTTTTTTCCCAAGTACTCAGAAACAATTTGGCCCAAACTTGCAGTTTTCTCCACCAAGAATGGACAAGATTCACCTTGATCACTACAAGAAAAAGTTTCAGAAGAATTAATGGATTTTTTTGCATCTCTTTTGAAAAGAGATTTGTAAAATAATTGTTTCACTAAAAGAGAACACCTTGACAGAGAGCTGCTGCCTCATGGAAGAACAAGATTTGGATTAGTTGGACTGTTGCTGGACTCCCTGGAGTCTTTTGTTTTTCAAGTTCAACTAGAATTAGAGGATTGAGAAGAAAAAAACACCTCATGACAGTAGAGACAGGGCTATTCAGTGCCTGTCAGATGAGGAAGTTAAGAAGAGGAATTAGTTGTGGTAAGTCAGAGAATGATAGGACTCCTAAGACCCTTTATCATTTAAAACAAGTCTAGTGTGTACAGTCATGCAAAGAAAAATTGAATATGAACAAACTAAGCAAAATGAAATTCAGTTGTGAGAATTTTAGAAGATGTTCAGGGCCCCCAATGAATATAGCAAATAACCCTCTCCCTCCCCAGTTTAAGTCTTAAATAACATAAGCTCACTTTTGGAGGCTTTTAGCACTCAGATACTTTCTATTTTGAATGTTGTGACTTTAATACAGCCATAGGTAGATGTCACCTCGTTGTAAATGTTCAACTAAAGGATTAATTCTATTTCTGGCAGATATTTTATCTCATCTTAATATCTCTGTATTGAGGGGACTCAGCTTTATAAGTATCTTATGAAAGAAGCAAGACAAGAAGTATGATTAAAAAACTCATCATGATTAACAGTCTTGTAAATAAGAAGCACTCTTGCTTAAAAAAATGGACTCAACGCCAGCAATCAATACCTACAAGGCAATATGTCAAGAAGAAGGGATTATGAAATAGTCCAGATAAAATTTAGAAAGCAACTAGTTCTTCAAAATATATTTGAATTTAGAAATTAAAATTTTATTGGCAACATATAAGCTGTTCTATATTAGCAACAACCTTGGACAAATAAATATACAAACATTTACCTGACAACATTAACTGACTTCATAATTACAGCCATTAAACTGCTTGAAAGAGGGGGAAGGTCTGAAATAGTCTTTGGTATAGTCAAGTCTTTTTCACTGGAAGCCTAAAAAAGAATAAATCAACAACTGTTATAGCTCAAGAAAGAATATTGTATTTCAGTAATTACACTAACCAGAACCTATCCTTAAATAATTAGAACATTCACAAGTATTCTTTGAATAGCTTTAACCCAACTGTGTTGTGTCCAAGTAAACAAAACTAATTTAAATCAGAAAGACTGAAATTAAACCAAATGAACAGTATTTGTACCAAGGCAAATATTCTCTGCAGTTGTTCTCACCAGAAGTTTCATTTAACTACACCGGTGGTCACTCTTTATAAAGGCACAGCGTATCAAACACAAATGAGTCCCCTCTGTGGCTTCAAGTTGAAGCATGCATCTGTGATTTCTAAATACAACTTCAGTGACAGTGATTTTCTGAATACCTGCTTTTTTTGGTACAAAGTACTGAATTGCATGAAAAATACTTAGTTTGAACTGAATTTTGATTTACAATAACCTGGAGGCAGGGAAAATTCCAGCTCAGATGAATGACTGGAATGAACACTCAATCTGTGAGTATGAATCTCCAGTATATTCAAGCCCATAAATGTTTCCTCTGCATCATCTGTAAAGAGCACCTGTCACCCCACAGCCTCTCAGCTGACACATTAATGTCTGCAGGTAAACATCTGGTACTGTTCCAGTGCCTCCTGTAACAGAACCTTGAAAGTCACTCTGTGGTACTTTCTGGCAACTGTTTCTTGCTCTGTTTCTGACACATCCAAAGCCCACAGCAAAAGTACAGCCTCTGCTGAAGAGCCTCTGCTCTTCCTTGTTAGTTCTCAAAGCTTCCAATCTTACCAATCGTATTCGATCCTAACACTACCTGCATTAGAAAAACGGGGTGGGGAATGTGGCCCTTCTCCTTCAAGGACAGTCATGGTTACTTGGACTTCCAGAACATGAAATAACCTCTGTCTACACATTCTTTTCAGTATTAGAGATTCTTTCTTTGCTTTCCAAAGCAACTCAGATATTTGGAAATCCTCTGCACAAAAAGCAAGGGAACTAAAAAAAGATGCAGCACATGAAATGTCTCTGTATCGAAGCAGAGAATGCACAAGTGATCAGTGCCAAGCAGGGCATTAGCCTGCTTTGAAACAGAACCTTATGGGGCCATTCCAAGAATAGGGAATGGGAATCTGTCACACATCAGTGGTTCACTTCCTAAGCTCTCTAATGCTGGGTGAGATGAAGTGAGGTAGGTTCAGAAGCCCCTGCCCTCCTCCTTTCCCTGAGCTCTAATTGCTGAACAGGACATTGTAGGTGTGGAGTAAGCCTTTGACCAGTTTGTGTCCATGGCCTCGGCTGTGTCCCCTTCTCAGCCTCTTGCCTACCCACAGCCTTATTTTTTTTGAGTGAGGGTGAAGGGAAGAGGGAAACCTTGACATTCTGCAAGCTCTGCTCAGCAGCAGCCAAAACAAACTGGTGTGTCCTCAACAGTGCTTTGGTCACAAATGCCAACCACAGCAGCACAGGGACTGCAGGGAGGAAAGCTGACTCCTTCCCAGCCAGACCCAGTACAAAAACACATAGAGGGAATATCCCGGAATCATGTTGTTAATCTCCAACACTGCCTAACTGCTAAGTTCTCCTGTCAGAGGCAGATACTGAAATAGGTATCAGAACAAGTCTGTTCCTACACAGCTCTAGTCGGAAATCTGAGAGATGAACTCTAATATGAAATTATAGCAAATAAAATTTCCTGCTTGTTCCATGACAACACACACAAAATCCTCATCTGCAGTACAAAGATCAATTTTCTGAATAAAGCTCTGTCGTTCCAACATAACATTTAAAAAGCAGAAAGTCTTAAATAGAAACAAGAAAATCAGGATTAACTTTACCTTCTGTAGCACACAATTTATCTCTGCTACTATTGCAGCCAAGAGAATGGAGAGTACACCCTGGTGAACTGTTGGGAACGAGGAATGCCAGCACTGCAGTGCATGGATGAATTCTCCAAGAGACATCTGAATAGAGTGAATCAACTAAAACCAAAAAGAAAAGCACAACTTTTTTTTCAGATTGCTTGAGTATAATAACTGAAATACATCAGCAAACCTCTCTGTGAAGAAATGCAGACCACACCTTGAAAGCCTTTGAGGTATTCTAGTCACTTGGGATCAGAGGGGGAATCAGCAACGTTTGGGAAGTCTACTCACAAATTTGAGAGAAACAAACAAAGCAATGGTTGTTACAAAAAAGAACAATGTTTTTCAGAAGTCCTGAAAAGTGGATCATCAAATTTCCCATAGTGATCTACCCATTTCACTACTATCTAGGATCTGCTTGAAAAAAAAAAAGTCAGTCAACTTTTCTGTGAAGACGTGAGATTTTCAAGAATTTTAGAACATCATACATATTTTGAAGTTCATATCATTCAGGCTAAAAGAAATAAATAATAAAGAAAACTTTTCCCCCTCCAAGATCATTATATATATAAACAAATCCTTTGCTCTGGATTGAGAAAGTTCATCTAATTGCAGGTAAGATTAACAACCTAGAAATACTAGCACAGTCCAGGATCATTGGCAACAGAATGTTCTGCAATTTACTGGTTCTTCTGTCATGACGAGACCAAAATGGACAAAAAAAATTGGTAACAAGAAAACTTAGAAAATTTAACTGAAAATTTAATCACATGTCTCCTTAAACAGTCGGTAACAACCTCAAAAAACACATTTGCATAAAAATTATGAATTCATCTACACATTAGGTAGCAATTTAAACTGTAATATGATACCTGAATCCCTTCTTCCTGTTGTTTCTTGAGTCTATGTGCCACACATTCTAAAATTTTCTGAAAGACGTTCTGTAGACTGTGGAAAAGATTTGTCACTTCATCTGTCTCAGTATTCTGAGTTAAAGAAGCTTCAATAATTTCTTTTAGAACACACAGTAACACTGGAGCACAAAAGCCACCTCTCTCTAGAGAAAGAGATAAATACCGTAATATAAAAGCTGTAATATTCATCAGGTACAAGCTTAGAATGAAACTTAGATACAACAAATAGTGATAGTTTACAAGTGTAGACAAGACATTTAGTTTCTGAGCACCCTTAGCTGCAATTTTCACACAGTTCAATTAATATTTTAAGTATGAATCCAGTGTTCCTTCCAATCCCTGAAAGTCAGGGATTAAGACTGCTAATACAAGAAAAGTCAGTTAAGTATAAATGCAGATGTTGCTATTAGTACAAAATATGGTACCTGTTTGCATAATCAGAAGAGCCATTTCTAAAAGGTGTGCTTGAAATGTGAGATTTCCCAAGCCCACCATTATGACATCTTTACATACTGTCAGGTAGGCCTAGAAGAGAGGTGCAAAATTATATGAAACCATTCAGTAAAAGTAAAGTAACCATTCAGTAAAACTTAATAAACCCATGAACTCTTAGCCAAGGTGCCCTGAGAGCTGGTGTATCTAACTGGAGTTACTCAGTTCACACCTGCTGAAAAGCACAAATTCCAACCAGTCCTCCAAATGCTTCCATTGCCCCTTCTGACAGTAAATGGTTTCTCAAAAGGCACTAAATCCTCTCTTTTTTACTCAGGCTCAGATCAAAGGCATTGATACTTAACATCTATTGAGGCAATATATGACATCTCTACCTGCCCTGAATAGCAAAATTAAAATCATCAAACAGAAAGAGCTTTTCCCTACAGAGACACACAGATGTTACATACTAAACAGAAGTCTAGACTTGCAGAGAACTTTGAATCAGTCTGTGTATATGTCAGCTGAGTTGTTCAAGGACACTGACAATGACTACAGTTAGCCAAATCTTCCCTTTCACCAAAATCCGGTGAAAGCTCAGTGCTAAAATCCACCTTGAGTTAAATGGTATGTCAGAGGAATGCAACAGAAAACAATTCAAAACTAGCTAAAACTCCATCCACATTATATTGTCAAATGATTTCTTTGAAGGGCAAATCAAGATCAGGGGTAAGGGACACTGTTAAGTGATGACAAATGCCATTGCAGTTTGTTTGCATACACATTGCTACATACAGCTTTTCACATTGAAAGCAGCTTGATTTATAAGAATCCTCTAACCTGGATAATTAATTCAGAAACATTACTGTGTATTGATATACCATCCTCTTGATCACTTGCTAGTATAGAAGGTACAACTTGACTTTCTATCCAAGCACCTGTCTCGTTCAGAAGTGAAAGGTAATCTTCTCCTTCTTCAGAAAACTGAAAAAAAAAAAACAAAGGGAAGTTTACCAAATGCCTTTCCAGTTGTTTTGGAATTTCCTTATACTGTCAACTGGAACTCCAGCTTACTTTGGAAAGCTATAACCATACCTTGTGCTGAAGATGAATACTCAACCTGCAAAAGAGGCTGAAAGCTCTTAGGCTAGTTGCTTGATTCCAGCCACCAGAATCTGCTCCTTTCAGAACTGATCCAAGAACCCTCTGAAATATCAAGGTGTACATTTATATTTTTCAGAAAATCCTTTCAAAGGTTTCTTTCCTCAACAGCTTTGAGCAAAAGGTTAAAAAAAACCCCCAAACCCATAAAAACAGCAAAGCACCAACCCCAAAAAAGCAACAAGCGTACTTCAATTACTTCCATTTTGCAATGCCATAACTGATTTTCAGACTATTCCTTATTTGCATATTCTGAAAGTCAGGTCCCTTAAAAACACTCACCACTAGATCACAAAAATTTTGAGACTCCTGAAATGGAGAAGTTGGTTAAAATCTGCCATCTATAAACAATTCTGAACTACTATACTTCTAGTTTAGAGTATTTGTTTGAAGTACAAATCAAAAGGAAAACTTTTCTACAAAGGGGGACGGGATCATGAACTTCATTTATTTGTTCTTGCAGGCCTTTAGTTTGACTCAATCAATATATGGTTATGCACTTATTTCATAAGCACTGTTTATGGTATGGAGAAAACTACCTTTGCAGCACCGAGGATTTTCAAAAGCTTCTTCAGTTTCTTTTTAGGAACAGAAAGGAGGCAACCACGATTGACAGGATGAGTCAATAAATACTCAATGTAATCAACTGCTAAGTCTGGTTTTGATTCATGTGTTACGTGGATACGTACTCGACGTTCACATGTTTTAGTATTCTAAATAAGAAGGAAGCAAAAAACCAGTACAACTCTGTTAGTATCTGACTTTAGAACCAATTTCAAAGCAGAATAATATAGCATTAAAAAGTCTTATTCTATTAAAAAAAAGCATGATGCCTTAATGCAATCTGGCAATTCCTTAATTCCCTGTTGTATGCATATACACACCTTTGTTGGGGTGAGTGTGTCAGACAGCCAATCACAGGCTAATTCCATAACGTGCCCCACTTGACCCCAGCGACACAGGCAGTCAATCAGGATAGAATATTTGCTTTTGTCAGCTCCACTGTCGATATTTCTGAGTTTGGAAATCACACCACAACTTAAAAGAAAACAGACAACAAGATGTATTAACTTTACATCCGTAAGTGCAGAAAAATCCAAAGAAAAACAATTAGTACAATACAAACAAAGGATTTACCAATGGCTTAGACAGACGTGAACATCACAAATTTTACTAACTTAACACAGTATTGGCTTAATTTATCCAAATGGGCATTTAATACATCAAGTTGTCAAAAATTAACAAATATAGCCAACAAGAAATTTCTTGTCATTCACAGTTTGGATTTCAAAACAGTACCTGAACGTAGGAATAGCAGCAGGGGGCATAAAGGATGCCAGAATAACCAATGGAGTCATGCACCGCTCATCCTAGGATAAAAGAATTACATTCTATGACATAAATGTACAGGCACACAAATGCAAGCAAAACCAAAGAGTAGTACTGAAGAAGTATGATTAAATTTTCTCAGATTAAGGATTTGCCTTTTTCACTACAAATGGAACTGAAAGGAGCTCAAAACAATATGTGGCTTGCAATCTGAAATGTCTGATTCCCATTCTTGGAGGTCAACTATTGATTATTGTATCCTTCAGCTTTCTGACAAACTGCCAGAATAACTACCATGAATAGTTATGACTCCATTAGGTTAATAATCATTGCAAAAGAAATAACAGCTCTACCTTACTTTTTTTCCCAGTAGTGACTAATGTTTAATTGCACAACCACGACACCATCAAATTCCTCTCAAGTAACCAGTGCCTTAAATGAATATTCATTCACATCACAAACTTATTAAAGGACTCTAAAGAAAAGGGTTCTTATGTAACAATGGTAATCTTTAATGGACTATTATTCATTACAATATGTCATAATACATGGTCTAGGCCACAACAATCTCACTCAGGTTATATAGAAACCAACCTATGTTAAGAACTCTTCAAAAATCATTTATTTCTATGTCCAAGCTTCATGAAAATAGCGAAATGAAATTATCACCTACTTAGCAATTCCAAGATCTAAAACCTTTTTTAAAGCTCATATTTTTAAAGGAACATTTAAAATATATTTGTAGCTTTTTTAGGAAAGAGACAGGCTGCTTCTGTATGTTTGTAGCCTTTTAGGAACTAAGCCTCTGATGACAGTTCCTTTTAAATCCAAGCTGCTTACTCGCTATAAGAATATCAAAGTCAAAGAGGTTGCTTGCTAAAGCTGGATCTTGTCTGTTCACCAGACCCTTTCAGAAGGGATGCTACATCCTCTACCAAAATAGATTTGGAATGCCTTTGACAACTTCCAAATGCTTTCAGGGTAGAGACCATTTGGTGTATCTGTGCTGCAGAATATTACAGAGCAATGAACTGCTTTTCACTCCCTGATTATCTAAAGCAAAGTTGCAGTGGAACAGCCACCATAATTCATGGTGCTTCAGCATAAAAGCCATCAACTAAGAAAAAGACATCCAGTAGATAATCCTTCCAAATGCACTCTGGGTGCAGCAGCCACTATTGGCCACTCTGATGATGGCATCCTCCTCAAGAATAACACTAAAACAATTACAGCAAAGAGACTGACAATTTGAAAATGACTGATTTTAATTAATTTAATTAATTGCCTGTATCAAACCAAAGCAATAAGTAAGAGCATCATCAGATCATTGGAGAGTAGATTCAAATTAGCAGAAACCTCAGAATCACAGAATGGTTTGGGTTGGAAGGGACCTTAGAGACGATCTTATTCCCATCACCCTGCCAAGGACAGGGACACCTTGCACTAGACCAGGTTGTTCCAAGCCCCATCTAACCTGGTGTTGAACACTGCCAGGGATGGGGCATCCACAGCTTCTCTGGACAACCTGTGCCAGTGTCTCACCACCCTCACAATAAAGAATTTCTTCCTAATATTTAATCTAAATATACTTTATTTTAGTTTTAATCCATTCCCCCTTGTCCTGTCACCACGTGCTCTTGTAAAAAGTCCCTCTCTGTCTTTCTTGCAGGCTCCCTTCAGGGACTGGAAGGCTGCAATTAGGTAACCCCAAAGCCTTCTCTTTCCGGGCTGAACAATCCCAATTCTTTTAGCCTTCCCCTTTAGGAGAGGTGCTCCATCCCTCTAATCAGCTTGGTGGCCATCCTTTGGACTCACTCCAGCAGGTCAGCAGGACACATTTGGCTTTCTGGGCTGCAAGTGCACTCTGCCACCTCATATTCAGTGAAAAAGGAGCCTCAGCTGCTTCGGTTGTAGCTGAATCATAAGAAGTGGTGCTGGTGGAAGAGTCTGGGCGACAGTGGGTAGAAAAACATATGGACTCTAATGGACACTGAGTATTTATTCTACAACAGCACATTTGCATTTACTGTTTTCCCAAAGTTCCAAAACATTCAAAAGAATAAAACCCTAGAAAAACCTTACAAGAGAGCAATTTATTGCATCAGTATTTCTGAGCTGACTATTTAGATAATGGTTCATTTGTCAGACACTGCAGCTGGAGAATAGTTTCTATCCATTTGTGGGATTCCAAGAAACTTGCTGTTGTTTGTGGTTTATAGCAACAATGAAAAAGAATACTTAATGCCATAAAAATAGATAAAAGACATAAAACATGAAAGCATCTGAAGAAAATACAGGAAAATCTAGGCTTTCTTTACCTGAAATACTTTAAAATATTCAGGAAGTACAGAAGCAAACTTCCTGATAGCATAATCTTTGGCATCTTCATTGTGATCTAGTGCTCTGTAGATACTTCTCCAGAGTATTACAGTGATCTCCAACAAACTTGCCATGCTGGCCACATCATTTACTGACAGCACATTATCCAACACCTGAAATACAAACACTTAGATGATATTACCCTTTTCAAATAGAAATTTAAGTTAAAATAAGGCTTAAAAAACCACTGAAAATCCTTCTAGTCACTTTACAAAGGCATTGTGGTTGCTGTAGACCATGAACTCCACAATTCAGTCTTGCTCTCTCTCTAACTTCACATATCCTACAACGGTAATTTAAAAAATAATTTAACTGCAAAACCAAACCACTTTATAATCAGTACTGGAATTAGGCAAGTATTAATTTAAAATATGCTTCATATTCCTTCTATCTTATTCTAGCTACTTGACCAAATTTCTGCTATCACAAGACATGAAAACCCAATAATGGCAGTTCCCCCCCTTGCAGTACCACAGATGCCCAAGGGCTTTCCTTTAGACTTCTGTCATATCATTCACTGCCTATGTCTCAAGCACCACTGAAAAGAAGTTACCAGAATTTAGCATAAAGTGGACTTTCTTACACTTTTGTTCTCCTTTTCACTTCCATCTTCATCATCATCATCATTCCCACTATCATGAAGACTCTCCTTCCTTGCTTTCTGGATGCAGGCATTCAAGCAGCGCCGAATAGTGAGCATCAATTTAGCTACATTTAAACAGAAGAGAAATAAATTAGACATTTACTCTTTGCTAAGAATTATGCTAATAAATGCTTCTAATTATAATGCTGGAAAGCCAGTATGAAAAAGTAGGCAACAGAACCAGAAAGAGCTAGGAAAGAAAGGAGAAAAATTTCTTGTAAAGGAAATGGAAAAAACATGAACATATTTTATATCCTCAAGTCTGAAGAAGAAATGGCAACATTATATCAGGTTCTGTAATTTTATTGTTAAAACCGTATACTAAAAAAACCCCCCAAAAAAACACCACCTTATCAAATCAGAATCAGAGTAAGCTCCTAGAACTCCTACATTTAATCTGGCTGAACTGTTAACTTAATGAACCACATTCAAGAACACATTCCCTCCTATGTCAACTCCCATTCCCTTCTATGTCAACTTCCATTCTTTGGAAAAGATGTCATAGCCCAACCATTGCACTCCTGAACAAGGAGCTCAGCTCTAGAAAAGGTGAAAGGGTTATGCCCACTCTGGTGGAAGTACAAGGTGATTCCATAACTGTGATTTCATAACTACCTTATCAAGGTGATCAGCTGGGAGGCAACGGTTTGGGCATTTCAACCAAGTCACTCCATGCTGATTACTTGGGTTTTATCAGAACTCCTCTGAAAAAAAATTTTCCTGATTTTACTTGGTTCAATAGCACTTTTCCAAAAAGCAGTGACATTCTGGGCAGTACATGCCCTCTTCACTGAAACTTTCTGAAGGAGGACTTTTTAGATTTTCTCTGAGCAACTTGAAAATATTGAGCCATAAATCCCACATAACCAGATTATCCGATGTGAACATTTTTTCAGTTTCTGTAGAATCTTTCACATGAAGTTCTCAAATCACTTAAGGCACCAGGGTATTTTGCTACCCTATTTCTACATAAGAAATAGGTATCAACTGAGATAGTTTTAAGGTATGTGTGGGGAGAAAGGGGAACAGAGGGACCAGGTACCACCACTGGCTGGAGTGTACAGTACAGCATCTAAGAGCAGAAATGAAAAGCTTTGATCTCCTCATTGTTGAAGAAGATGATGACTTTGCCAGCAGTGCTTATTGCTGGTATCCTGAATTTCAGAAACTACGAATTAGTATTATACTAAGACCAAAAAATCTAGCAAAAATGTACCACTGTTACAGGAAAAAGAAAGAAAATCATTTACATGGTGTGGTATCAGTAATTCCACAAACTCACAAAGTTTTGCACTTTACCTATATTGGTGGGGGCAGTAAATTCATAAGCGTATTGATAGAACTTCCTGGCTGCTGCTGGATTCATCTGGATCAGAGCTACACAGCGCTCACACCACACATCCTCGGGCTGGTTAATGGGGAAGAAGGAGTTCATCAGGAGGTTCACGATGCGCCGCGACACAGGCCGAGAATCGGCTTCAAGGCGAGACAGAAGATGCTCCATGGGACAGATATTCCAGAACTTTTTAAAGTGAGAAAAAGATATTAAAAGGAGTTTTAAAAAAATAGAGGAAAAAACCATCACCTTCATCAAGTGATTTCCATGTCAATGGTCTAAACGAGTATAAGGAGCATTTACCAGAAAAACATGAGCATTTTTTATATTTACTGAACGCCAACATGTACTGGAGGTCACATTCTGCTGCAATAATGTTATTTTGCTGTTCTGATGTTTCTGGTTTTCTATATTTCCTCATATCTCTGACTCACTGGCAAAATTGTGGTTCAAGCAATTTCAGTTCAATACGTATGCAATACTAATGCAATTCCATAGATACAGGGAAGAACTCTACAAGGATATCACAATAAAATACAATTATTTTTCATTATGTGCCATGTTTCATATTCTCCTTACAGGACAAAGTAGGACCAAACTACTTTCAAGTATTGTATACACCTTAAAAACCTGTATAGATCAACACCCTTTCCAAAACCATCCCAAGCCCTACATTACTAAATACTGAATGCATCCCATTCTTAGCCGAGCTCTAGTTTATTTGTAACACAGAAGTCAAAGGCTATGAAATTCAGAAAGACTACACAGATGTTATGCCAGCAGTAACACTACATTTGTAATTTCTCTGAGAAGATTCTGAATTAATTATGCTGGACAATTTCAAATTAAAACAAAAAATCAAAAAGAAAGTATTTTTCAATGCCAAGAAACCTATTTGACTCTTGAGTAGCAATATTTGCAGCAGTTCATTACCCTGCAAATTCAAACTATGGACGCCCCTATTAGAACTGCCATAAAGAGTAAGTTTGAAGTGATCCCAGGACTTAGCAGAGATACATATTACAGTTTTTAAATCAATAGGAAGTTACTGAAAAACATCTAACACTTACTACGATTTTTTTTTCTTTATGTAAACCTGATCCTTCCTTCCCACCAAAAATCCCTGACACTGAGAATTATCTTTCTTCTCTGTCTTTAACGGCAGCGAATTCAGAATAATTCACAAACCAAGTGACCTCAGCCACTCCTTGTATGGCTTCCCCCCCTAGACCCTTCATCTTCTTCACAGCTTTCCTTTGGATGCTTTCTAATAGTTTTATGTCTTTATTGGGCTTAGCAAGGACAAAAACACAGCTAAATTAAAATATAAAATTGAAATTAAGAAACTATTAACAGTAGAGAGTGGAATAAGAGCTCAAAGGTGCTATAATGTAATGCTTGTGGCTGGAAAGTATCACCCTAAATAAGACTCCACAGCAGAACATAAAATGCATTCAAAATTACTATAAAAAGACACCAAAATCCTGAGGGATGTGCCCACAAAATACAGACATTACAAAAACAGGAGAATCAAAGCAAAAAAGCTACTGGGGAAAGGTGTTAAGCATTTAGAAGAGTCCTGCCCTGAGCTGGGCAGCCAAGGGAAGTGCGGTTGTACCACTGCTCTGCCCCACACATCCACAGAGAGAACAAGGGCCCACAGAGTACTCAAGATACCACAAATCTAAGAGTATCACTACAGCAAAGCAGGTATTTCTTTCCTTTTAGGAACACCACAGCAGTCTCAAAATGTACTTTTTTTTTTTTTTAATAAATGCCTTGATTTTGTCTCCTTGCTACTTATCAAGCATCACTTGTCCTACCTTAGCAGCCTTGGTAGCCTTCACTTTCAGCAGCATATCCACAAAAGCCACCCGCACTTTCTCGGAACTGTCATGAAGACTGTGTTTGGTTGCAGGCAGGAGATGTTCCAGCAGTGGGTGACTTAGCTTGTTCTCCAAAATTATTGGTAGGCACTAAAAAAACCAAAACCAAATACAGAAAGAGCTGAAAAATAGTTAGCTAAAAATTGTTGAAGAGGACCACGACATTTCTCAGGTTAAATAAAGCAGGGACAGATACTGTGAATGCTTATTTTTCTTGTAATACTTCAGTAAAAACTGCTTTGATTATTTCAAATTTACAGTGAATTGTGCTCAGTGAACTCACTTCAGCTGAATCAGATCTACATGGAGACCATGGTCTTGCCCTCTACCTGAGGGCACACTGTATAGTATCAGCTCTCTAAAATACACTGATTTCAAATTAAAAACACATCTATTTGTTACCAATTTGTTTTTAAATCAGCACTTTCTGCTTATCCAGTATAGCTCCCCCATGAAGCAGTAGTGGAGCAAGTGAAGATTAACAGGACAACAGGTTCAATTTAAGGTTGAACTGACACAGACACAAAATCTTCAAGTGAAAATGCTGCTTAGGGAGTTCATTTTTCTGTCCGAGCTATCAGTTATTTCTCACATGCCAGAAAGATGTAGATGAACTAATTCTAACATATTGAGCAACGCAGAGGAGGAGGCATCCCCAGACAAACTGTGGAATTACATCCATCCAAACCTCAGACACACAAAGTGGAGTACAAAATCCTAATTGTGCATGTCTTGGGGTGCGTTAAAGCCAGTGACATAGGAACATCCTGGAACCTGTCTATTTATATTTTCAAGCCTAACCATCATTTCTAATAGCTAAAAAAACTAAATTATCGGGTCCAAACTGTGTGTGTACAACTGGAAATTCAAAATGGTTGAGTCAGAAAGCAAATCAGTTACTATTTTAAAAGGCATTTTTGTATTTCAAACATGGCTTTTATGAAATGTGCAAGACTTTCATGTATTAGGAATTCTACTGCCTAAGACGTTTAGTAGAACAAGTAATCTCCTTGATTTAAAGTGGCCTATACTAGAAACCTGTACATCAAATAAAATATAAAAATTACAATCATGATTTTAAATTTAGAAAAACATTTACTTTAAAAACACAGCATCGAACATCAGCAGATGTTATATCACATGCCAGCTCTCCAGTTATCTTTTTTAAAAGATCAGCAAGAATTGTTGGAGGAATCATCTCCCAGTATTTGGATGTTATCTGAGTAACTCCAAGTATCCCTGTAGAGCGGACAACTGGATGAGGATCTTCTAAGAGACTCTAAAACAAACAGAAGAAGAATACTGTGAGCATATGGATTATTGTAGCTCTACTGCTGTTTGACATGAGCCTATCTTAAACAAAATGCATTCCTTTTAGTAATTATGAAAATTGTCATACAATAAAAGAACTGTAATATTAATAGTCCCTCAAAGCATTTTATGATAAAGAAACCAAGGAAATTTAAATCAGAAGCAAAATTAAGATAACTATTGACCAACTTTTTTAATTGGGCTTTTGAATTTTTTTTAAAATAAATCAAGTCTTGCATTTGTGACTTAATTAAGAATATTTAGACTTTTACTTATATGAGTCTACACTGATCACTGTTCCTAGGAAATGACAAATAAACTCTGAAATTCATTCAATTATCTGATGTTTACTCAAGAATCCCCAAAGATTTTCTTAATGAAAACACTATGTCCATTCTCACCCATCTAGACTGGTAAGGAGATTTTTAGGTTATCTCCATTATACTTAATTTCAGAAGCATTTAGTAACACAGTACTGAACTTTCATTGAATGCTTCCACAGTAACTATGAAGCTCTCTCCTCCAGTCCAAGGTTAAATAAGGATCAAGATCCATTATTCATGTGTTCAATCTTTCAAAGGTATCTTTCATTCACAGATTAATGAGTTACAAACCAAAATATTTTCTTTTGAGAGTTTAAAGTGGTAGATAGCATCTGCAGAAAACATACTACAGAAATTTAAAATATTAGTTTATTTTTGTATTTTCTGCACCACAGAACTGTATTTCCCTACAAATACTATCCAGAAGTTCTATAAATTTTAATTGCATCAACATTTAATCTTATTTTTTGAGTTAGCTTTGATAAAAGTTTCATTTTTAACATTTCAGTTTCATTAAAACTTACAAAAAGTTCTTCAAACTGTTTCTGAATTTCATTGTCCATCTCTTCAACCTTAAAACTGGGATCACGAACAGGAAAAGCATCAATGAACAAAAATGCTGCATTTGCTCGAACTTCTGAGTTTTGGGCCTGTTACAATGGAGGAAAAATATTTTTTCCATAAGGACAGACTGTTAATATCCAAAGGTGTGTATCCTGTCAAACACTGTTCTCCAAAAATTTTAACAAGTTAAGTGTTTTTAATTAAGTAGATGGAAAAGATGAATTTATAAATGGATAGAAGAACCTAAAGTCACATACGAGTTTTAATGTTTTACCTTATATTTCTGCCCATTCAGTAAAACCTGAGTTATTGTTACAATCAGCTTTCAAAGCATATCAGCTTCAATGGCCCTGAGGAATCACAGTCAGAGTTCTCCTGCTTTCTGTAATGCTGAATAAATTAAAGGCAGCTGGGATTTCTGTTGGTGCCCTTAAAGCTCCTCTTCAGGACAGAAGACTCTTGAATTCAATCAGATTGAATTAATTAACTTGCTTGTCAAGAGACGGGTGATTTAATTGAAAAGCTCAAGCCTATTGCTTCAAGAAAATAGTATTTAGTAACTAAGTACCAGAAAGCCTGGAGAGTAACTTATCCAGCAAAAACATACTCATTTCTGCATCTCTGCACATAAGTAATAGCACCATGTTCTGAGGTCCAGGCAACTCATCAAAAATCTATGCGAAGCCTCTCAACCCTCAGAGATTTTACCACATTCAAGTTTTCTATGTACTCCACTACGTATTTTACTGGTTGTAGAACCCCAAATGCAAAAAAAAAAAAAAAAAAAAAAAAAAAAAAAAAAAAAGGTGCATAATTAGACATTGATTCAGTGAAAGATAATTGACCCAGTGAACTCTTGAAGGACAGAAAAAGAGAGCAGGCAATAAAAAGATGAAGAAATTCAAGGCATCTGTCTTGGGGTGACTTTACGATGTGTATCCCATATCACTGCCCTATGCCCAGAAATTAATTTTTGTGCCTTTCTATGCCTTTAAACTGAGCCTGAGAAGGGGGAGGAAAACCTGAGCAAAACTTTTTCAAAGCAGTTTGCAGTTTGTTCAAGGTCACACAGAGACAGAGACTTTTTTTCAGCTGCGGCAGGAGAGTGAGAGGGAAGGGAAGCGCCCGGATTGCTTTTCTTTCCAGCCAGCAGTTTTTTTTCCTCAGCTCCTTTTCCTCCAGAGAGTTGAACTTTTGTTTTCCTGGGACTTCATTTTTTTCCTTTTCTCTCTGCTGGACTGTTTCAACATCAGAATACATTGGGAGGACTTTCCACTGAGGCCTTGGCCCTGGAGGTGGGCCCACCACCCCGTCCCAGCTCCAAGGAGGGGGAGAGAGAGATCTACAGAAGGACTCTGAATTTTCCCCCAGGTTTCTCTCAGCAGAGCGGGAGGTTTTATCATTTAGCATTATTATCCTTTTCCTGTGTGTTTGTTAAATAAATAGTTTTTATCTCTTTCACTTTCCTTCAAGGAAAATTTATTTTTTCCCGAACCTGGTGGGGGAGGGCTGGTTGTAGCCTGCCTTCTCTCAGAGGATTTCTAAATTTGGCCAAACCGGAACAGCATCACAAGGAGAAAGCTGAAATCTAACCACCAAACTGCATTTATCAAAGCAGTGCAGTGATTCAGAGCCTCTGCTGACTTCTCCTGGAAAGAAGAGAAGGAAGAATTTTGTCCAGATTTTGGGTCCAATGAAAAAAAACCTCTCTCAATACAACTAGCAAAGTAGGCCTAATTTTAACAGCAAGATGAGACAAGGTCGGGTGTTGGGGAAGATGAAACAGGAAAGCCTTATAAATATGATTGCCTGACAAAAGACTTTGGGAATATGAAAACTACAGGCGACATCGAAATGAAAGCCACTTTTGAAATACCAAGTCTTAGTTACTGAACAACTGGAAAACAATGGTATGGCCGACTGAAGGTACTCCCCTCTTGATTGAACAATACCCTCTGCTTGCAGGCAGGTCCAAGGGTCAGAGCAGACCCTACTAGCTCAGCAGAAGGGGTCCAAAGAGTAGTTTTTAGAAGTTAAGATGTAACACTCTATGGTAATAGAAGAACTCTTATAAGCTGTATGTAAATGCTATAGGATTTGTATCTTGTATTAGATTGGTTAGTGACAATTAGAATATTCAGTACAGAAGATGATTTATTGTATTGTAACCAGGACTTCACACACTCTTATTCCACTCTCTCTCTCACTCCACTCCACTCTCTCTCTCTCTTTACTTACTCGCTTACTCTCTTGCTCTCTTGGGCCTGCTCCGAGCTGCGGCAGGCAGCTCTAAGCAGTGCCCCTGTACCCACGCCCTTTGCAATAAACCGCATGTCCCAAGATCTGACTTCAGAGATCTCTCGTTTCCATCCGTCCCAACCGTCCGACCCCCACCAAAGCTCCCGCAGTCGGGGAATCTCTTGATTATTCTAATAATCTCATTTTGTTCTTCCCTTGTCATAAAGCACATTGAAATCAAAGGCAGGGAAAAGAAACACGGCAATAACCACGTAATATTTAGACTTGAATAAACTAATGACAAATAAAACCAGAAAAACACAAAAGAAATGAGCAACAATTACTTCATTTACAATCTGTTTTGGGTTTCTCTTCTTGACCAATCCTGATATGGTGGAGTAGAACCAAAACATTCCATATTCTTCAAGTCAACAAAATTAATAGGAATTCTAAACTGAATACTACAAAAGCAAATAAAGCCCATACATACAGTCGTTAGTTAGGGATTTGTGTTTTCCTTTGCTTATCACGGATCACGCAAACAGTTCAAAGGTGAGAAGATCATAATTCTTAATTCTAAGCTACGAAGCTGAGAAAATCCTTCAACTTTGAGCTTGTCTATATCAAGAATTAACACGTAACAAGATGACATGTGAATTCAGGGTGAAATAGCTCTTCTGCACTAACATTGCATGTGAAAATTAATTCAAATGTAGTTTTGTGCAATAACCTAGACCTTGTCTACCATAGCCATTCCAGAAAGCTAATTTCCATAACTTTTTAAGTACATTACACTGAATTCCATTAAACTCACTTTTAATTCTGAACTGAGTACCCACAGTTCAAATTCCTGCCTTTAATTAACTGGAATTTATCCCAAATGTATTTGCATATTCAGGCTCATACAATGTCTTCACAGAGGTAGAACCTAAGACTTTAAATTCATGGCCTGTTTTAATCCACACTGATTTTTCCAGGCCAGAGCCTGCAGTTATTTAAATGACTAATATTTCTTTACCATTACGCTTGTACTATTCTGAGGAACTTTCAGAACCTTTTTAAACAATATTTTAATTTTTTCTTCAGTTAATTTTCATGGCTTTCTTTTAAATTTTATCTGGTCTTACAGGTTCTGAAATTCACTTCAAACTATTTAAAACACTGCTTCCCCAGAACATGTTAGTTTAAATGTATGGGATGTTAAAAAAAAATTTAAAAAGACAACCAAACACACCACTTTAAAGGAGTCACTTCCTTCAACAGCTTGAATTCCTGGAGGAGTGGTTCTTGACTTTTTCAGCTTGATAAGAAATAGCTTAATCACTACTTACCTCGCTCTAAATATCCATATTTTTATACCCATGTATCTTCTTATACTAACAGCCAATCACTACACATCTCTTTTAAGTTTGCATGACACTTGCTTTTCGTAATAAGAACATGAAAAAAGATGGAGTTACATATGGGCTTATAACTATAAAAACTTAAAAGTTGCATCAAGGCTTATAAAGTACGTGTTGGTAAAAGCCCCAAAAGAAGTTGTGCAATCTAAGTATTTGCAAAACAAGCAATTTCAGAAGAAACAGAGAACTGTGCATCACAAATGTGCATTCTCAGTTTAAAGATTGCAGAGATGCAATCAAGTGGTTTCAGGATGAACAGTTCTGGAATTTGGTGTATTCTTACAACTGAAGTATTTTTGCTTTCTGCAAGGAGGAGTAAACAGGCCTTGTATGTCCCTTCTGTTTCATAACCAGTGTTCTAGAACAGGATTTGTTCTTCACTATAATAAATTAGGGATATGGCTAAAATAGGAGCATCAAACTGGTTATCTAAAATTAAAGTGACATTTCAAGCTTTGGAGTAGAATCCATACAGTAAGGACAGTTATAAGCTTCCCTTCTTAGTTCAGTATCTTAAACTACTGGTTCAAAATGCCAAATAATTCATGCAGTACTATATGATTTGTTCTAGCAATGGAACCATTAGTGATGTGAAAATCATGAACAGCAGCTGTTAAAAACTTCAACCACTTCTGGAATCAGGAATTCTCCCACTGTCTTGCTGCAGATCAATCATTAACCATTTTTTTCCCACAAGACACATCTTCTGTTATATTTCTCCAAATAAATGTATGCAGATTTAATAAGGTTTGACAGAATCTTCCTCCAAAGTACTCTAGTCCTACATTTGTGTCCTGGGCCTTGGAAAGTGACTACAACCCTCCACTGACAGACAGCAACTCCCTTAAGAATGGAATACTGTATTTTGTTAACTAACCAAGAATCAATTAAAACCCCTATTCTTTTTAGAGACAGAAGTGTAGAAATTAAAGGAAGCCATGCTTTGTAGCTATTTTTCTCTTGCACTAGGACATACACGTTTCATCCAGAAGGCTCCTTGCTTATATTAATTCTAAAGGGATGGGATCCAACCCTTACATAAGGCCAAACAAGATACTGGGTTAGCAATGACTGCTCATCTTCCCACCTCTACCAGAGGGTTCTGTTGAAACCAAACAGCTCTCAACTCCTTCCTGTAGCTCATAAAATCCATTGTAAAGAACTTTTTAAGTTAATAGTAAATACTTTCAACTTTGAGAATTTCAAATACCTTTCTCATGGCTAGAGAAGATGCAGTATGACTGACCAATAAATGAAATATGTTTACCAGAATTTCATTTGGCTGTATGTATACACTCTTACAAACAGGGATTTCACAATCTCAGACAAAATAAAAGCTGTTACCAAAGAAGGAAGCTTAGCTCATCTTAATCACAGAATGTAACTGAGTAGACAAACTGCAATAGGTTGCCATTAGTCTGTGCATTCAATCCATAGGAGGACATACACACACACACCAGAAAAGAAGTCAGAAATTTCATTCTGAGTGCACATCCATACCATGAATGTCTGTACATACAATCAAACTAGAATAAAAGTTTTTCTAAATTAAAACTCTAAGAAATTCATTGAGCTGTATTCTAAGGCTGGTAATTAATCAAAAGGTGAAACTAAAATATCCTCTGAACATTTCTGGCCTTGATCAATAAAACACTGATAATTCCCTAAAGATCTTGGAAAACAGAATACAAGATTACACAGAATTTTCAAATTGAGAAGGTAAGAATACCAAGTGCAATCCTGGAAAGCACTCTAGATACCTGTAAACAAAACTGGATTTTACAAATAAATTATATTAAAAAATTAGAATATTATTGTGCATGCTATGCCTAATTACAACTTGCAAAGTTACTCAGCTACATCTGTGATGTCAAACATTCATTTTGGGTTTTGTAGCTATTTCATTTTAAAAGCAAATAATAAAAACAGAAGATGTGGAAGGGACCCAAAATTTAATAGCTGGAGGAAGACAGTCCTATTTTCTGAAAAGGATAATTACCTTCAGTGCTCTCCAGAGGATGGGTTGATACAATCTATAGAGCATTTCTTCAACTCCTTGACGAACTTTACTTTGCTTATGAAAATAACTCAGCATCTAAGAAAAAAAAAAAACAGGCCCAAAACATTCAAGAAGTAGTAAGGGGTTGTCTCATTTAATAATTATGTAACATCAGTGTTTTCATACTATGGAAATGATAAAACTAAACATATTAATTGACCCTATATTTTACTGAAAAGTCTCAAAAATAGTAAAATTGATCTAATAAATATAATATTTTATAACTTTATAGAGTCAATAAGTTTGTATAAAGATCTACAACTAAGAAATAAACATGGCTAGAGATTTCACAGCAACAACTCATTTTTCATTACTGTAAAAAACTATTTTTAAAGTAACTGGCAGAAAGAGTTTGAAACCATGAAATTATGAACATCAGATAAATAAGCCTTTTCTCTGTTAAGAACAAAGGAACTTATTTGGTAAGTAGAATTATACAAATAAAAATGTACAAACCTAATACATTTTTTATGCATTGATGAAAAGCAAGTATCAGCACTCCTTGGGACTCAAAACTGTGCTTAATTAGCTAAAAATCCTGTTATTTTTGTATCTGAATTATGCAGAAAAGAAAGTGGAAGACCAGAGCAGAATACGAGAAAGGACATCATATAACTTGAAATGAAGAATTCCTCCACTCGAAACACTGGTCAGTTTGAGCTGTGTTCTAAGGTTGGTAATTAATCAGAAAGTGAGACGAGATCATCCTCTGAACATTTCTGGCCTTGATCAATACAGCACTGATAATTCCCAGAAGATCTTGGAAAACAGAATACAAGATTACAAAAAATTTGAAAAGAAGCTGACCCTCTAGTGGTCAGTTCAAATTTATTCCAAGACCTACTCCACTTGCAGCTCACACTCATATTTATTCACTGTCCTCTTTCAAGATCATAAGCCTCTGAGCCTGAAAACATGAAATGCTCTGTCAAAAGCCAGGAATCACAGAACAAGGGAATCCTACAGCTATGAGAAAACAAAACAGAACAAACCTGCTAAAAAACCAACGCCAAAAATAAACAAAAAAAACCCAATATAACATTGTACACTCGTTATGCATGTCAAGCTATATAGTACACACATTTTACACTCTAGAGTCTGTGTATTTGGAAGGAGGCATGGGAGGGGAAGGGACATGGATCAAATACAAATGTCTTAAAAAGCTCTGTGGACTTCTCACTCTGCTTCAAATGTTCTGCCCATGACTAATGGGCAGAGATGGACAACTAGAATCAAGGCTTGTCCCTATAAACATCTATAAACCCCCTATATATAATAAAAATTTTAAAAGCCAAGTTTAATTTCAGACCCATCTACTAAGTTTGCCTCAAGAAGGTTGTGACTTTTCGTCCCTATGATCATCTATGGAATGGTCAGTTCTGTAGGTAAAGAAAGCATAGACAACAGACAACAAAACTATTTCTGGCACTCTGGAAAATCCCCTTCTATTTCTACTTTTGAGCAGCAAAGAGAAGTCTGGTGCAAAACTATAAGCAGGTTCCTCCTACTGTTTCTCACAATGTGCTATTTTTTAAGTATTTGTGGTGGGTTGGCCCTAGTCACCAGCTAAGCGCCCACAGCCATTCACACACTCCCTACTCAGTGGGGAAGAAAGAGAATTGGAAGACAAAAAGAAGTTCAGGGGTCAAGACAAAGACAGTTTAATAAATGAAGCAAAGATGACCAAAAAAATCCCCAAACAAGTGATGCAAATGCAATCACTCACTACCTGCCACAAGCAGACCAATATCCAGGCAGTCTCCAAGCAATGGCTACCTCCCAAGAACCCACTTTCCCTCAGTTTGCTGAGGGAATGATGATTGTATGGCATGCAATATCCTTCTGGTCAATTTGGGTCAGCTGTCTCAGCTGTGACCTCCCAGCTTCTTGCTCATGCCCAGCCTAGCCCTACGGAACATGGGAGGAGAAAGATTTGAGACCACACAGGCACTGCTCAGCAGCAACCAGAACACTGGTGTGCCACCAGGACACCAAACACAGCCCTATACAGGCTGCTATGAAGGAAAGCATTTCCATTCCAGCCACACCTGGTATAGTATTTTAGTATGAAATGGAAATTTTCCACTGTATAGCAACTGATCTCATTTTGATGCTACTAGCTCATGTCATGCTTTCCAGGAACTTACCTCTCTAACTTTAGAATGAACAGAAGAACTTCTGGGAAGATGAATTCCATGATGCATGAAATCCTGAATGCAGTTATATTCAAGTACCTACAGTACAAACACACACATGCTCCTGTTAACACAATAAACCAATAGTAACTACTGTAGCCACACAGCAACCATATTTTTCCCTAAAACAAGCAACTGAAAATAGTATCTGGTATTATTTCTTACTTGGCTTCTGCTTGGCTCAAACTTTTCTATGCTCAGAGCCTCAGTCTGCCTCAACTGATTTTCAAAATTTCAGAATATACAATTAATCCAATAGTCAGAAGCTAAAGCAGGGTAAATAAGAATATTTGTTACCTGAAATTTTGCTCTAGCATTGTTGTGATGCTGTAATTATGCCTTTAATCACTTCCATGGAAATCCACAAAAACTAGATAAATACTTGAGCTATCAACTATACAGACTTGCACATACTGAATAAAAGCTTCAATAATTCATCTAACTGGTGTGTTTATGAAAAACACTGTGTATATGCATAGTTGTGTGAACCAATATTTCAGCAGCAGAATTAAAGGTGTTTAACTGCAGCTAAGCTGATCTCAGTGGGAAAACATTCAAAGCATGACATATTGGTACTCCTTGACAATGCTGAAGAGGCCCTTTCCTTAGGGAAATAATTCTTTAAGGCTTGGTTAAGGCCCCTCTCTGAGGTGGAAAGTCATGAGTCTTTCCCACCTTGAAACTCAAAACTATCCAAATGAAATTTCAAGCATAGTGTTACCTCTATGAATTCTCCTGACACCTTCTTCCAGGCCCTGAAGTAAACTTCTGAAATGTATTCCACCAAGGACCTGTATTAACATATAGGAAGAAACACTGTCAAGAAAGCATATTAACCATATCTATGTACAGTTCATAAAGGTGAAACGTGAAGATTTTTACACATACCAATTTTGTTCTTAATTCTGTGCATCACCATGATTTTTAGAAGAAGAAATTCTCTTTTTCAAGTGCACACCCATAACTACCACCTTAAACTCTTAATTAATGAATGCAAGCGCTATTACATGGTACTTGAAATATCTCTTAAGGTGGGAGAGTCAAAACATTCACAGAGATACTTTATCATTTATGTCATGATGAATGCCTTAAATTCTTTATAGAGATGTACAGGTATACATTATTTTACCTGAAAGCATTAGAAAGCCTCTGATTTTAATGCAAAGAATCACTTCTGCAATATTTCACTGAATAATCAAAGAAAAAAAGTCTCCACGTTTTCATCTGTCAGCCAAATTCTCAGGCTACGATTGATCCTGCAAGTCACCTCTTATTAGAATGTCTGTACATAGAATCCTATCTAATTAATTTAGAGGTTGCTCATAGGAAAAAACAGAAACACCCTACAAAAGAAGAAATGGACCCGCAACCCTCACACAAGCACTGCAAATTTCTATTGAAGTCATTTGCTTTAGCTAATGGCAAATAAACATTTACTAGTCCTACAATTGTATGCCCAGGCACATCAGAGCAACTATTAAATGAAGTTGCTGAAACAACGCAGCAGTTATATTCAGAAGATTTGAGGGTTTCTGGGTCCTGGTATATTATTTCAATACACGAGGTATTTTTAGAGAGCGAGACAAACAAGATTTTGGACAAGCTCTTCCTAATTAAGTACTCTAACTAGGATGCATACCTTGGAAAGAACTGTAATTGGTTTTTAACAGTTCCATGTATCATTTTAATGAAGTTTACATTCCAGCTGAACAAAAAACTCAGGAATCTTCTTCCCTGTGGGGAGGGGAAAAGAGGAAAAAAAAAAGGGAAATCAAACCTCAGAAGAATACCCAATTTAAGAGGTACCTCAAAAATCAGTCAGTACAAAGGAAACTACATCTTTAATTTTAAAATGCATAGGTGAAACAGAAAAAAAATTTAAGATTCTTAATTATTAAGCAGAATTCAAGCATTACTTTCATTCATACTGTAGAAAAAACACAGAACAAATGAACATGTGATCACATATCTGCCTCCATTCCTTCAGTGTCCATTCTGTTTTGGTGTAACTTGAAGCAGCGTTCCAGAATGGTAACAGACTGTGCAACTCAGCACCCTCATCAAAGCCAGATCACTGAGCTCTGCCAAGTGCAATATCATTCCAAGACAATGCCGGAACGACGGTGAAGGTATAAATAAAACACTACCAGCACTGGACACAGGAACATTTTTAACAAAGCCACAGAGAACAGCTGGGCCACTGAGGAAATTAAATGTTCTGATCAGCAAGGACAATTCCTTTCCTCTTGCCACATGAAAGGTCATATTGCAAACCTCCTGGAGCTGCTTTCATTCATGAAAGCAGAAACATTATTTTTCCCAAATTAGTTTTCTTCCATCTTAGCAAGTCAGGAACAATGATGACAAATCTGATGAGCAATAGAATTTTGCAATAAAAGGCAGTGGAAGGCTGTGGATGAAGGAAATAAGCCAATGCTCTTCCAGAATCAGCAAGATCTGCCCAAGGAATTGGAGCCTTATACAGTATCTGTACAGGCAGCCTCACTCTGGCTTAGCTTACAGATGAAGTAGTGGCATCCAGCTTCTAAGACTTAAAAATGTTTGATCATACTTAAGGGTGAGTCAGCCAGTTGTAAGAGTCCTTTGTATCTGTCAGCTTTCTAGTCAAAAATAAATTAGGAAAATTAATAAAGGAAGTGCCATAGTAAAGAACACACTGGCAGAAGTGCAAAAGGGTCACTGAACAATTAGCAGAGGTTCAGAGGCAATTCCATTGAGAGTTGGACCAAGAGTTGTGTTCACACCTAAGACAAAGACAAAACAGAGAAAATAGAACACCAGTCACACTTGGAGTTGAAATCTCACAGAGTAGGGGAGGGAGAAGGAAGCACATAGTTGGAAACTGCCCTGTAGTGCAACTGATAGCTGAAATGCCTTTGAGTGAAGAAGTAATTCAGAAGCTCATAAAAATCAAGACCTAAAGGCTAAATACAGCATCAAGATTCTTGTCTACAATGGAATCCTTCCTGTTGTCAACGAGAGTTGCCTCTATCTCCAACTTTGGTGGCCTAATAGAAATATCCAGGAGTCCCACTTGGCACATCACACATCAACATCCCTGACAAAACAAAAGGTCAAGGGAGTCTTAACCTACAGCTCTTCCCTCAACAAGGCAAGGATGAGGAAAAACTTGAACTCACCTCATCTGCTACAACCCCAGAAGCAAGACAGATGATAAAAAGCCAAAAAATAGATTTCAACCAATTCCTTTTAGCCTTGGGTTTCAAAAGATTGAGCCTACTCCTGAAAATTATGATAAGTGCCTCTAACTTAATCTGCTGCTTGTGAGTAATGGATCTGAAATAATTACTGGTATCAACATTCTCATTATCATGACAGGTAAACTGGTGATAGGTGAATAAGACTGTGAACTTGTCATTTTTGGGATTAATGCAGTATCAGAATGTTGGGTGTCTGGTACTCCTGTGCCTGTGGACACAGAGCACGTGGCTTTGTTCTATACACACACAGAAGGTTAGCAAGGAAAGAGAATACAACAGACCTACCACAGTAACATGCTCTGCAGGCTCTGCAGCTGTTGGACTGGAAACCCCATCTGAACAAGAATGTTTTCATAAATCACAAAAGTCAGAGGATCACTTCACTAATGCAGCCTGATAAAAAGCCTCTGAGAAATACTACTCTGTGTTGAATAGCACAGCCTGGGAAGGCAGAAACAGTGAACTCCCTGATCTAGCAATGAGGTATAAATGTGCAATTCTCTATCAGTATAATCTGATTTAGAACTGATACACTGCATTCCTGACCCTTCCCTTCCTTCAGCCTTGCATATGATGAACCATTGCAGACAGTTAATCTGTCTGAAAAACAGCCTCACTAGGAAAAAACAGCCACCTCCTTCAATCAACCCATGGTATTACTGCTTGAACATTATACTTTGGAAAGGAAAAGAGGAATGCTAGCCCATGACAACACAGGATCATTGGAACCTGGAGTTATAGCAGCTGAAGCTGCTATGATGCTATGCTCTGGGATATGTACTCTAAAGAACTAGGAATACTTTTCTTAGGAACTGTAGGACAAGTCTGCAGGCACTAAAGGGAGTATTAGGCCTGATACACAGAAGCTCAGTTTCGTATCAAAGCAATTCATATAACACGGTGATATTTGGTATTACTACGAGCATTTTAGAAGCAACACAGGATGCAAGAAGAAGTCCAGCAGAGATACTGGGGGAGTGTTGGTTGGTTTCTTGTTGCTACAATCTACCAATTAGTGAAATGAGCCAGGAAGGGAAATTAGAGAACACACATGAGGTGTGTTATCACTGCAACTGAACTCCCACAGCATGCAAATCCCAAACAAAAGGACTTGCAGCAGAAGTGCAGTGCTTTGCAAAGGAAAATGCTTTGAACACTTTGAATCTCCTGTCTGCAGAGCTAGGAACATCCAAGCTGGTTACCATTCCAGATATGTCCTGGAAAGTCATATATTGAAGCTGGATTTCTGTTCACAAACTGAGACAAGTGAATTTGGATGTTTAAGTCCCTAAAATACTAATTGTCTGAAGAGTGATGCATGTGATCAGCTGTTTAGTTACTGTTTTATGGAGCTGAATTGTTCTGTTGACTCTGCTGACTAGGGTTAATACAGCACACACCATAAGCACAGCACAATTTTACATGCCCAGATGGTTTTCCAGAAGGCAGAGATCTATGACAGTGTTTTACGTGCCAGCTCCACATGGGTGTCTGAGGCAACGTAGGTCATTTAATGTAGCATGGGTCATTCACTCAAGCAATCAAGTCCTTCCCAGGACCTGTAGCAATTATGCTCCTGCACAGATGTCTAAATTTATTTCAGACACTTAATTTAACTGAACCCTGTCCTGGGATCTTTCCAGAATGGGTTATGGTTCTCCTTTTATTTTGAACTCTTATCCTCCAGGATGTAACATCACTTGTGTATTGGGCTGGCATGGCAAGGTTTTGGTAGTGGAGGCCAGCAGAGGTTGTTTCTGTGAGAAGCTGCCAGAAACTTTCCCCGTGTCCAATAGAGCCGATGCCAGAGGGCTCCAAGGCAGACCCACCACTGGCCAGGCTGAGCCCTTAGGCAACAGCTGGGAGCTGCTACTTTCAGTCAATCCTTCCAGCCAGAAAGTGAAGAATCCAGAAAGGATTTAAACCACTAATGATCAGACGACACAGCAGAGAGTGCAGTAAGGTACTCTCTATATCCACCTAGAAAGAGACAGACCTATGAAAATGCAAACGTGACAAAATGTCAAGAATCAGAAATCACTGGGAGAGCAAAGAGAAAAATCCTGGGCAGAGAAGCGAATGTGCAAATTTGGCCACACTTCGCACATTCTTGTAGAGCAAAGGGGATGAGTTTTAATATGGCAGGAAAAATATTCTTTACCAAGTCTGACTGCCACTGTTTTTTTTCCCTCATATTTAAAAAAATCAAAACAAAAAAAACCAAACAAAAAAAACAAAACAAAAACCAACCAAACAATAACCCACATAACAAAACCACAACTTATATACTGAAGCCTGTGTTTCACTCAAAGATTCTTCCTTTAGAAAAGCTGTGTAGTAATTAACATGTTGTACTAAGTCTCACACAACTTGGAAGAAAAAAATAACTACAAGAATTTGCTTCTGAAACCTAGATACCAGTTGTATTTTACATATATAATTACCAATTATTTACTGTGCCTATATGAAGACAAAATATTAAAATGATACAGTGGATTTGAATATAACAGAAGAAAAAAACATATAGAATCAAATATAGCTAATGCATTTTAAGTACTGGGACAAAGAACACACACAAGTACACACTTTTTTCAGAGGGCAAAAAATTACCTAAAATGAAATACACCAAGGACACAAAACTAACTGTAAACTCTGTCAATATAGTCTTACCTGTCTTTCCTCTTTCCACCCATATTTTCTCTGTTTCCATTCCCAACTCTCATATTGTCTTAGTACATCCCAATTTTAGTCAAAACTAAAATAGCTTAAAATATGATATGTAAGTAACAAAAAACCCACCAACTTTGTGGCAGGTATCCAAACCCTGCTCTATCAAACATTTCACCTAAGTCCTTTGCTATCTCCTTTTCAAGATGCCATATCCTCATATTAATGCCATATTAATGCAGCAATCTCAGAGCTCATTTTATGACAGAAGTTCATATATTCCATAGGAAAAGGAATATATCTATTTTAGATGCAGGGAGGAGTCAGAACTTCAGAGACAAAGTCAGGTGGTCTGGTCACTTAACCAGAAAACAAGCTTGGACACCACTATCCTGGTGCGCAGGCACAATCTAAAAACAACAAAACAGCAACTGTTCACTAAGAGAAAGATACGTAGTTAAATAAAATAATTCCCATTTTTCTGTGAAGTTGGTTTCTTTTTATGCTTTTAAAACAAAATATGGCAATGCAATCTTCTAAATGGAGTGATTTAGAAAGAAAATTATTTTGCTACAGTTACTTGTCTTCAATAAAAGAAAAACTGCTATAAAAGAAGAGAATTACACCATGGAATGATTTTAAGTATCAAGGGAAATGCAATGGAAGCAAAGCACTTGATTCTTATTGCCTCGAGATACAAGAACTGGACAGAAGATTTAGACATAGACTTTCACACTTCAGGCTGGAATAGAAACAAGTTTTTCCAAATGAAACAGAAAATCAACCATTTATAGCTTGGAGTCAGAGCTGATGTGTCTCATGTTGCTACCCGCTGTACTGTAAAACTATTAAAAACGACCAAAGCTAACTGGCACAAAACCACAGTAAGATAAAAGTTGACTTACCTCTTCTTTGTTAATGTATTTTACACTCATAAAACACTGAAGTAACAAGTCTTTGACTTCATTACTCTCCTCTGAATCATAATCAAAACAAAGTAATGTCTGATGTAGATTCCATACACGAACTATATCTGCACCCTGACAGGAAAGAGAAAGCCCAGATTAGAGTGGAGTAGGCATGGTTTTAATACAAAGAGGCATTGAAAGGATTTTAAATAATGAATTTGAAATTAATTGTTACAGACAGATTTTTAGGTTGTGAAATTATGAACATTAATTTCATCACATTACTGGGAAAAAAAATACACATAACTACAGAAATTCTGACTTCCAACAAATGAAGACATGCTCAAGTACGGAAAAAAAGTTGCCATTTCATGCAAAATACATTAAAACCACACCATTCCACTTTTTAAACTCCATACAATACATGCAGTTAACAGGGAAAAACAGAAGAAAGAAATAAGGATACATCTATTTTGTTAGTGCAAAAGATGTGTATCACAATACTACAAGTAGCTCACACATCTTGAAAAAAGAATTTCAGACAAATAGAAAAGAAAAATTATTTGTAGACAAATAAAGAGCAAAGGAAGATGAAGCTTCCCACAAAAGTTGTCTCTATGCATAGCTGAACATAGTACTTCCAATCTGAACTGACAAAAAGAGTTAATTTCTATAAAAACCTTGGCCATTGGACTGGACAAAAGAGTGAAAAGATTAAAAGGAATGCAAAAGAAAAAAATCCAGTTCACTTGTGAAACTGATGCCAAAAATCTTTAAAATTTGTCCTAGAGAAGGCAGTGTTTTATTGTAGGGATTATCTTTGTGGAAATATTCAGTATAACCTGAAAGTCAATATAGCCTCAGCATACCGTAGCAGCTTTATTCAGGCTTTTTCTCATCAGAATGACAAACAGAGGCTTCCCCAGCTGCTCCTTCCTTTCCAGCCCCTTCTCCCACCACATTTCACAAACACGTTGGATAGCGTCCTGTAGGATTTTTTCAGATGCAGGTAATGCAGGAAGAATACCTACAAGAGTAATTAAATAATTATTTACTGCAATGAACCAAGTCATTCCTGTGAAACAGTAGTCTGTTAGCACACTAACTATACCTCACAGTGTCAGCTAGCTCCTGCCACATCTACACACCTTCATGACTTATGCTTACTGCAGTATTTAGGCAACTCTAAGGTTTTGCCCAAGTTTTTGGATCAGTAACAATGAAATACTGAGTTTCCCTTAAAAGTAATGTGTCACTGGATAATCAAAGTTATATTCCATTGGGTGAACAGCTGGGAGAAAGAAAATCATTTACATTCCAACTTCTAAATTGTGCAGCTGATTTTTAAGCAAACACTCCCTTAATTTTGTCTCATAAATATGAACTTAAACCAGTACCAACTTTTCTCCTGTGAATTCTGTTTCATAGGCCAGCTGGATTTCAGTCAGATCAAAGAAACAGTCTCTGTAAAATGCTGTGTTCTGTACAGAGAAGTACTCACGATTTAGTATAAAAGCGCATTCTACAAGAGCTTTGTAGTTTACATTTTCATCCACTGCAGGTATGGAAGCAGTAACGACAGCTGCCACTCCTTGGATCACTGCTACACTTTGTTTCTGAAAGAAAGCAATGTTGAGGAAACACTCCTGCAGTTTATTTTGGACTCAGAAAATAATTCCAACAAGAAATAAACCTTAGCAACAGAGAGCAAAGCTGAATTGTTATTATGCTTCCCCTTTGAAAAAGGAGCATACTGGCACCCAAAACCTACCAAATAAGAGGCAAAAGCATAGATTTTTAAAGTACATCTTTTCAAAAAGTTTGGAAAGAGTTTTCAGCTCCAGCTAGTAGATAAACTCTGTGACTGTACATGTGCATCCATTCCTGCACTAAAATCCTCATCTGCAACAAAGCACCCACTCAAACACAGATCCATTTCAGAGCTGAAAAGCCCCTAACTAGCAGGGTCTTGTGCAACTCAGAAATGTTTACATCTGGTGACTTTCTCTCCAAGTGTGTGATTCTACAGGCCTCTGAATGGATGACTGATTTTTCTACAAGCTTCTAGGTTTCTCCAGTGATTTCCCCACTGTATTTCTTTTCTGCCTCCAAAATTAAATAACTTTTTCCCCCAGTATTCTCAAGGCCACATAGACTACAGCACAGAAGGCAGTATATGAGGGTCTGAGTCAGAAAAACTCGATATATTCTACATTTGTGGGAGGGGCAGTCAAATCTAGATTTCAGGATCTTCGTTCAATAAAATGCCATCACAAATCAGGTAGTGAATTTCTTATACTGTATGCCAGATACTTCACATCTGCAATATTAACATTCACTTACTGAAATAAAGACATACAAGCAGCCCCTCCAACACTACTGAGAAAACTAACTCACATCTTCCATACCTAAAATTATCAGCAGATCTAGTCTTTTATAGTATAGACCAATTATAAGTTCAGATTAACCCAAGCATAAATTAAGTCCTTTAAAAAATGGGCAGGAAGGTGATATTTGGAACTGATCTTATTTGATAACTCTGGCATGTTTTCAGCTGTTACCAAAATATTCTATTTTATTTCCCAAAAATCATGAAGCATTCATCACCTTTTCATTTTACAAGATTCTTACCATTTCTGGAGCTATCTCAAGTTCCATGTCACCATCACATTTATCATCTCCAGTCCTGTGCCATGTTTCCACAGGGTTCTCCATCAAGCTCTCTCGCAATAGCTGTGTCAGTCTCTGCCATAGCACTTCTTTTTGCTTCCTTGGCAATTCTTGAAGCAGCTCATTCAAGTCAAAATGATCAAATGTATTTTTCTATAAATGGTCAGAAGATACCACATAATTCCACATCAGTGAAGTGGCTTGTATTTCATCATATTTTCTACAATTAATGGGGGTTTTTACATTAATCATTAACTTACATTCCTCTGCAGTCATAGAGGTAAAATACCTTCTAGAAGTTATACTTTTTTTAAATAGCATAAGAAATTCCTGCTACTTAACTCTTTATCATGAAGCAAGACTGCTACTTTTAAGACAAAAGTCTTTAGCCCTTGACAGCAATGAAGACAATTCCATACCCTTAGCTATGAAGCTCAAAACTGCACAGAATTTAAGTCCCTGATCATATCTTTGCTATCTTAAACATCGATTGATGATGGCTGTTGAAAGAAAATCCTTAGGCAAGGACTGGAAATGTAACAGTCAGTACAGCCATAGGGACAGCACTAATCTGGGATCTCACACACCAGACCTCAGCACACTGCACTGTTTTAAAGCCCCCCATCAAACCCAGCTCCTGAGCATGTTAACCCCACACCTCCTGCTGAAGCCCTGCTAACAGGGAAGCCACCATCAGTCTCCAGTAGAGACTGCACCCCAAGACTGATCTGAACGATTTCCTCAGAAGAACTTGGCTAGAAGAATTTACCTCAGAGACACAGGGAGTCTGGTAGCATCAAAGAAGGGTAAGCAGCCTGCTAGGAAAGGGAATATGCAGAGAGAAGATGAGATAATTTCTGAGATGTAATTTGCAATACTGAAGTGAAGGTTTACTGGATCAAAAACACTTCAGAGGAAAGAGAGAGAATGTCCATGATATTGAAATAAATATATTTTTAGTTTGCAGCTACACTGCAAGGCATCGAAAAAAAAAAGTTGAAGAAAAAACCAGAAAAGAATGAAAGAAGCAGCAACAAGTATTAAGAAGTTCCCAGAAGGGTGTGAGAAGAAAGATCCTGTTACATATTTATAAGATAATTTCCATTCTATTCTACAGCTGAAAACAAATACAATAAACCAAAGGCTTCACAGGGAACTCTGCAGCCCTCTGCTTCAAACAAACCCAAAAGACAGGATATTAAGATTGTACTGTTTTGAACAGAAAGAATGAATTCATAATAGGACCAGAGCTTTTGGATCTTTCTTTGGGATGATATGAGATAGAATTATTCCAAAACCTATAAAGGCAAAGGATGACAGTGAATGATAATCATATCTGTGATTCCTATTTTTCTGTCTAAGAAATTACGTCTTTTCTTGAATTGGAATGGGATCTAGTGGAAAAAATTAACAGCACCTGTTGAAGATCTCAATGAACAGCACCACAATATGACATTTTTAAAAGATTATGAAGAATAAAAATGAAAAGCCCACGAGAAACCTTGAAGGAAAATTAGCAAACCCCTGGAATTTTAGAAGACACAGATGAACCTAAACATTGAGAGGAAGGAAAAGAAAAATTCAAGGGGGAAGTAAGGGGGGTGGGGGTGTGTGTAGAAAACAGACACTGAAAGAAACAGCAATGCTAAAACCAGAACTTTCAAAAATGTTTAAAAGGCAAATTTTAAGGCTAGAGCACCAAATAAGTAGCAAATATAATACAAAAACTAAGGAAAGCAGTGAGGCTTTAATGACAATTTATTTGACCACAGCCTCCTCCAGAAAACCAGTCTAGAATTTTTCAAGGGAGATCCTAAAAGGAGGATCCTCATACTAAGACAAGACAAGGTCACACATCCTCCATCACTGAAGGTTTCAAAAGGAAATTAATAAAATAACTCGAGTCTCTTGGATAGTCTAAAATTCACCTGGATATTCATGTTCCTTTATGCTACAAAGGCATGAAGACAATTTTAACCAATATACTCATTGTAGCTGGTGACATAGTTTCCAGAGATATTGGCAACAGCTGAAAACTGTTGCACAAGAACTCCTATGCATTGGTGATGAAAAATAAAAGGATGAAAAAACTTTTAATCCAAATAACTGGATTAATAATACAATAATAATTGGCTATCCAAATAGCCCACGGCAGTTAAATTATTGAATGCAGATGGCAGAATGAACACAACCAAATCAACTGAAAAGGAAACACTGCAAGTGAAAACTAAAGTGAATAAATTTTTGTTAAAATGTTTAGATTTAGGTAAAAATGGGAAGGAGACTTTAAGCAGAGGCAATCTGGTAATGAAGTTGTTATCTATAACTACATACAAGAACACAAACGAAAAAAATAGCAAATTTCTTGGGGAAAGATTCAGTGATGTTTGGGAGACAAACTTTTTTAAGCTTATTATACAAAACATGATTGTGGGTTTAATACAGTTGCTACATTAAATCAGTTCATGCCTTTGTGCACCTAGAGGTCAACTGAGGTCAACTTCTTTATCCTGATCCAGGTAACATTAGGAAAATACCCATTAGAAAGCTTAAGAAACTAACTTGACAATACCATTTACAGAGAGCAATCTACCCCTTCTCCAAAGCAGTGACAGAAATAACAATTCAAGTAAAATTAAATGTAGACCAAAGAACAAGTAGACAGGCCAAACTATCAAATGAATGAACACTAGTGAAACACAACTCTGCTATGTTTGTACATCAACTCATATTCATTATATACCAATAAACTTCCTTAAGTTGAAATTAAAAAATACAATACTTCATCAAGTTAGTATTTTTTTAGTACTACCACAGTACTAATAATTTATTTTTTTTAAAGTAAGCTGTATGCAGAACAACCAAATGACAAAAAATTAGCTGGTTTATAAATATTCATATTTCAGATTCCACAACATTTTCAGCCTATATTCTTTCAAGTGCCCTTTGAACTTATTTTCTACAGCAATTATTCCCACACATCTGCAAGTACCAGACAAATAGTTTCGGTCCCTTTGTCACACTACTGCACCCATAAGAGACTTATGACTCCGTAAGTGATATATATATATATACATTGGCTCACTTACAGCATTCTGAGTGTAATGCAGGAAGTCTTCAATTGACTCTTTAGACACAACTTGCAAAAATGCTTCGTGTTTCATCGTGGAATTGTTTTCCCTAATTTATAGAGAAACCATAACATTAGAGAAGGCACTGTATATCAAAACAAGATCATTTTGGTCTCAGTTGTAGCCATATATCAGCTACATACATAGCATTTATATATATATATATGTTATATGTTACACTAGTTATACATGCATTCCACAGCTAAAGAAGCTTTTCCCTCCAACGTATTTTACAGTTATCTGAGTCAGCATTTAGATTCACAACACCAGTAGGCTACAGGGCTTGATTTCTTTCTAGTTTCTTTTGCAGAATACATTTTTAATGGGTACTTTGATTTTTAAAAAGCACAGTGCATTCTCCAGCACACACCCACTATTTAAGCCGGCCATCATTCCCGACAACAGTATTTATTTGCGTAAGAAGCACGGAGGGATAGTAAAATGGTGTCTCCTTTTCTCTACTCTCAAGTGAAAACTATGGGAAATGGGCAAGGCCACCAAGGCCATTAGCTCACGTAAACATTCCTCCACTCTAGGTGTCTCCTGACATGCTTTTCCAGTTGGGAAAGTGACTTACACAGCCACTGTGTGTGTGAAGCCACAACACGGAACGGGGCAGGGGCGGCTCTTGGGCCCATCCCGAGTCACCCGGGGGCTCCCGCCAGGCCCCGGCAGGGCAGGCAGCGGGAAGCCGGACGGGACGCTTACCTTCGGGCTCCCTCAGAGCGGCCGAGCCCTCCTGGATCCGCAGGATGCACTCACAGCACCGCGGCGCCGCCTCAGCGGAGCGGAACGAAGCCGGCAGACTCGCTCGTAGGAGAAGAGCCCGCGGCGCACAGCAGCACCGCCAGAGGAGACACCGACCCCGGGAGCCGCTCGAAAGGGACACCCGGGGACAGCCCGGGACACCCCAGCGCCGCTCCCAGTCCGTCCCTCACCCGCCACTTTTCGAATCGTCCCGCGGCCGATGTTGAGCGCGCGCCGCGGAACTCCCGTCTCGTCTCGCGAGACCTCGACCACCGCCCCACCCTTTCCCGCGCCCGGCACCGCTGAGGGCGGCGTGGGGGAAAGGCGGCCCCGGAACTCACCGGGAACACGGGACGGTGTTCAAAACTCACAGAATCACAGAGTCAGCAAAGATGGGAAAGGCCTCTAAGATCATCGAGGCCAATCTGTGGCCGAACACTACCAGGTCAACTAGACCATGGCACTGAGTGCCACTTCCGGTCTTTCCTGAACACCCTCAGGGACGGTGTGCCTCCATCCCCTCCCTGGGCAGCCCATTCCAATCCCCCTTTCTGTGAAGAAACTCCTCCTAGTGTTCGACCTGAACCGCTTCTGGCGCGTGCTGTTGTCCTGTCGCTGGCTACGCGGGAGAAGAGCCCGACTCCCACCTGGCTAAACCCTCCTTTCAGGGACCTGTAGAGAGCGATGAAGCCCCTCTTGAGCCTCCTCCAGGCTGAGCCCCGCCGCTTCCTCAGCCGCTTGTAGGATTTGTGCCCCAGCCCCATCGCTGAGCAGCGCCTGTGCCCGCAGCGCCCCGCGGGCGGAGGGGCTGCGCTGCTCCCGGGAGCTTCGGCCGCGCTGAAAGGCTCCTTCCTCCGCTGCCTGCACTAACACAGGCTGGCTGGAGACGCGGCTGGTCCCGGAGGAGCATCCCATCAGTTACCCAGAGACAGCTGCCAGGGTTCAAACCCACTCCCCCCTCACTGTTCCCTTTCTGTACCTACCTCAAAAGTGTCAGTGCTTCCAAACGGGGGTTAAGCCATGCTCAGTTAAATTCATGTTCACGCTTAACAACACAGTATTCCTTCTTCCATGGATCTCTGGTAATGTCGACGTTTACAAAAACATCACCCATTTGATTACACTGGTGGCTTTTTTCTCCAATAATGTTATTGTTGCTATTGCTGACCTCTCTGCCTTTACTCACAGTCCTGGTGAACAACATAAGTGTTTAGCACTCTTCATCCAAAGCAATCAAGAGTTAAACAGCCTACGTGCCAGAATGTATAGGAGCCTGTGTAAGCCAGATGATATCTAGACTTTGATAACTAAGGATTTTTTTAATATATCAGGAAGTTATGTCTTCTGTTTCTTCTTTGCAGTGTTTGGAATTAGTTAGATCTTGAATTCTGTGATATTCCCCATTCCATTTTTTTGAGCGTTTCTGCAAATCAAAACCAGTCAAAGTGTCTTGTTAAGGGCTTAATTTGTATTTTTCCATTTGGCATTTTCAGTAGCATAATATTTCTCTGTGTTGTTGGCTGTTCAGAAGAGAGAGGTGCATGACTGAAATAATTTGCTTTCAGTCTGTAGAAGCAGTACAGCATGTGCTGCTTTACCGTGCAAACAAACAGAAAACCAACTGCGATGTCTATAAAAGTTCTCACATCTGGACTTTTCAGGATCGTAATTTTAAAAAAAAAATGACATAATTCAGATTTTATTTAGTATTAAATGTGAAAATTCACTCCTTTTAAAAGTAGCACTTACCTCTTCTGCTGTTTTAATTTTTAACATAGAGTCTTTGTTAATCACCCTGCCTTTCACTGATTTAGATCATATTAAAAATTAAGGTTTTTCACATTCTCTGCCACATTTATTTGAGATAAGAATCCAGCTTGTTTCAGATCCTGTGGACCTGACTTCATTTCCCAGTTAGGTATTCAGCTAAGTGCAAGGAGCCTGTGAAACAGTTTGCTTGGAATAAGTCACATCAGCATACCTGTAGAATTGTAAAAGCAAATAAAAATGTGCAACACTTGACATTTATACATTGTGCTAATGTCTGCCTATATTGAAAAATTTCTGCATATATTAAAAATCTTTGTCATTTTAGATCCAAACTGATGACTTATCATGACTCTCATAGACTGAATATTTCATTAATACCTTGATTAGTCTTCTAATTAGATGCTACAGTAGTCACCTGGTTACTGTTTATTTCATTGGGCACTCATCCATTTAGCAAACAAACTAAAACGTATTTTAGCTTTTAATTTCTGTTGCATAGCAACCACAGAATTATTTTTTTCATAGTATTGAAACTAGAAGTTGACACAGATAACAACAGGCTGAATAACACCAAGTGATTCATTTTAGAGGACCACATAGAGAAACCAGAGAGGCAGAATAATGTTTTCTAGGTTTTTTCAAGAGCTGTGCATGAACTGCAAGCTAGTAATAAACCTGCAATTCTATTTTCAGTTTCTCTAATCTTCTCTCTTTCAAGAGTACCAAATTACATGCCTCTCTTTGACATATCTGTTCATCTGTTCAAAAATAATCTATACCCTGTGATAATAATCTCATATTTATTATCATTTTCCTGTCAAGTTAAGTTAAGGCAAAAATGAAAAATGGGCCTTTCGCACATGGTTGCTGAGCAACAGCAAATAAAGATTTGCTTTTGTGCTACTGCTTCATGAACCAGTCTTTATTCTTGTTGGTGGCCTGCACTAGAGATCTCAGTTACAAATGGCTCATACCAGAATATCATTGTTTGGGCTAGAGCAAGCATTCCATTTTAACCTATAAGGGTCAACAATATAAATAGAAAATAAACAAGTAGTTCCCTGAACGCCAGACACTTTCTTAGCAATATTTTCTTATATTTACAATGTTATTTTCTAGATAATAGTTTCTTATGAGGTTATTGTACACATTATCTACTACCATGTTAGAGTTGTACCTCCTATTTCTTTTTCTTCGAATATGTAATAAAATTTGTTATAGTTAATACAGTATGAACAAAATCTGCTCATCCTCTGAGGCAGGCTGTTAATAATTTACATGCATGCATTTCCCTTGATTTTTTTTTTTTGATCTTCACATACTTTGATAAATAATCCGAACAGCATGGGAGAGAGATGAAGTTTCACACTATTCCACTTCTCCAGATCTCCCCTTGCCTGAAGGTAATCCTGCCAATCATGCCATCCTTTATTCAGAGGCAACTGTCACTTCTCAATGCTGGTGTGATTAGACCGTGAAAAGGCTTATTTCCCTTAAATTATTAATATTAACATGAATCAATTTTAGAGTTTAAGAGATTAAGTAAAAAAAAAAAAAATCACTACAGAAGAGAAAAAAATTATCCTTGTTAACTCGTGCAAAAATAAGGAAATAAAATGCGCAGAGGGAATGCAAAAGCTGTTCGGGAGAGCCACTCCCTGGAGCCGCTGCCGACGGTACCGAAGTCCTGAACTGCCGCCCCGCGGGAGCTCCCCGCTACTGCCGGGGACTGCAGGGATACACACCCAGCTCGCTTTAAGCTGTGAAAACACAGTAACTTTATTTGCTTTGCTTTGTTATGATGCTTTATGACACAAACTTAGTTATTACAGCATGAAGTCGATCACAGGGCTGGAGCACCTCTCCTATGGAGACAGCCTAAGAGAGCTGGGTGTGTTCAGCCTGGAGAACAGAAGGCTCTGGAGAAACTTTTAGAGCACCTCTCAGTGCCTAATGGGCTACAAGTGAGGAGAGGGAATTTTTGTAAGAGCACGGAGAGACAGGACAAGAAGGAATGGCTTTAAACTGACAGAGGGCAGGTTTAGATTAAATATTGGGAAGAAATTCTTTATTGCAAGGGTGGTGAGGCACTGGCACAGGTTGTCCAGAGAAGCTGTGGGTGCCCCATCCCTGGAAGTATTCAAGGCCAGGTTGGCTGGGGCTTTGAGCAACCTGGTCTAGTGCAAAGGTGTCCCTACCCATGGCAGGGGGATTGGAAATAGATGATATTTAGGGTCTCTTCCAACCCAGACCATTCTATGGTCCTATAATTATTATTTGCTGTATTATTATGCTCTTACTGTTACCACTCGTTCCTTATAAGCAGTGTTACAAATCACTGTAATTTTTCTCTCCTCACTATAAGTAGCATGAATATGGAAAGATTTCTGAAATGTTACAAGATGCTCACAAAAAGAAATTACAATAACAGTATTTGCATAGCTGAATCCATCCCACTGTAAAAAAAAGTGTAATTTTTCATTATAGCTACAGCAAACATCTTCTAGTATAAAGTCATTGTCATCTTTCAGAATATTATGTATCATTGAGTGAATTTATAATACTAGTTTGTCAGTTAATTTGTTTCAGATATAAAACACTCCAATTACAAATGCCATGTCTATATTACTTTAACCCTATTAAATTACAGTCTGATATTTACTGCTCTTGTAAGTGTCCTGTTGATGCCTGAGGTTTTAACTTTTATATTTTTCAAATCCTGTACTGCTTAGTGTGTAACTCTGAAGTTTCTTGTAGCCTGTTAATTTCTGCTCTCTTGTGCTAGGTAGACATAACAAAGCTTCTCTGGGCCTGCTCTTCAAGGACACCCAGACCATCCTAGGCCCTAAAAGTATAAACCAAAGAGCCTCTAAGGGGGGCAAGTGGAGGGGAATTACATCATTAAACTGAAGCTTTAATTGGAGAATTAACCCTGATGTGCAAATGAACCAAACCTGTGAAAGTGTGAAGAACTCGTGACCTGTCGTCCATCCCGGGGTCCATCTTGGCAATGGCCTCTGGCTCCCCAGGGGGCACCTTTGAAGGCCTTTCAAATAAATACCTGCCTTATTCCCTTACTCCTGTCTAGTCTCTGTTTCTAGGAGGCCTCTCAAGGCATCAGTTCTTTGGCACCACCAGAAGGGACAACAAGGCTTCCAAAAATTCTCTGGGACTCAGAAAGATCCAGCTCAGCTTCTCCCGCCTCTGCTGGCACCCGGGGGGGGCAGTTGCTACAGTCCAGGAGGCAGAGGAGCTCCAAGAGCCCAGAAAACTCTCCAGATCCAGCACAGAGGCACGTGAGTAACTGAATAAAGGTGGCATTCTGCTGGCACATGTGTTGGGTGTTAAGAGATCTCTTACAGCTTGTTTAGGGACTTGGAAGAGTCCGGGGGGGGTTTCATTTGGTGTTTCCTCTTTTTGTTAGCTTGGCAGCTTGTGAGAGCTTGTCAGGGAACTCGTGTGAAAGTCCCAGGGAATTTAATTTTCCCTCTGTTGGTTTGTTGCTAGCTTGTGTCCAGCCACCACCTTTTGAGAGCCAGTTACATGGTGCAGTGGCTTGGAGGCTTGGAATTAATTCCAGCCGCAGTTTAAATCCTTGGGTTGTGGGTTTAAATCCTATGTCCCCTAGTTTCTGTTTTTGCTTTATAGAGTGTTTTAGATCTCACTGCTTTATTTTTTGTGAGTTCTCTGTTTATAAGCATAAAACCTAAGGCATCACTGTCTCCTTGCAGCTCTCATTTTATTTTAGTCTTTAAGAGAAAGATTGCTTCTAAGGTACAGCGGTACAAAACCGCTGTTAATATTAATTTTACAAGTGCTCTTAAAGGTTTCATTGTGATAGACATGCATCATTTAGATATTACACCATCTCTGTTCCATCTGTCTAGTACAAAACATGAAAATACTGTATAAATATCAGAATGAACATGATTTGCTCATCTAAATTAGTTTATACATATATAAACACAACAAACTGCTTTACGTTGCTTGGACATTGTATCAGCATTTACTTGTCTCACACCAGTGTTGGCTTTGTTGGCAAGGGTGTTCCCCATGTCCTTGATCCAGACCAGGAGTCTAACCAAAGCCCATTGGGGTTTTTTACAGGCTGCTTGTCCTGCTTCCTCTGTGCAAAACTGACAGTCGTGTAGTATCAGCCTGGGGGTATATGTGGAGTCAGGCACCTGTGAGGGCTTATATATCCACTAAGTTTAGACATACTTGTCCTTTATTCCTGTTTTGGGCATCAGTTGTATTATCACAAGGCCTATGTTTTGGCAAACTTTCTGATCATGGCCTTAAACAAAGGAAAATTGATCCTTAAGTTATTTTTTCTAGGAGAATTTGATCTGTCCCCCCTTTACCTTTGTGTTTATTGTGCATAATGGGTTTCATTGTTAGGTATCCTGAGTTTCTAGCCACATGCTTGAATCAACAGTAAATACTTAAAGCATAGTGATGTTTCAAATGTGCTGATCAAGGCCCTTTTCCATGTCCTAAACTGTAATTTCACTTCTGCCTGCTTCTGATTAATTTCAACTTTTTGCACTTAATCTCATAAAAGTTGTGTCAGCAGCTCAAGGGAGTTCTAGAATCAGAGCTAATTTGGTATCTAAGGCACGAAACACCTATGGTGAATTGCTGATAGAGGCATGCTAAATTTCTGGTGAACTGAGAACCTTAATCTTCCAGAAGTTTCATGTTTTCTCACTTCATGGACCATTTTCTAAATTTCCCTTTGTCTCATGATTAAATACCTCTACAAAACCATTTTGGCAAATTGAATCCCCCATTATGAAACTCAGTTCTTTTAGGCTGTCCGGTGCCTCAGAGGAAAAGGGGACAGCAGAGCACAGTGAGGACCACACCTGTTGTTCACTGCTTTTAAGCCAGGGTGACTTTGAGGCTCCACTCCCAAACATGCCTCTCATCCAGACAAGTTCCTTATTGCACAAGAAACGAAGCACACAGGCAGCAAAAAGGGATTCTGATAATAGGGTCTGCACCACCATCTAGTGGAATGCAACAGTACCTTCAGAAATAAACACTGGGCACTACTGACTATACATGGAAAAACTTTAACGTCTCATTGTGAGAGACAAGATAAGCAAAACAAAAATGTTTTTATTAAAAAAATTAGAAATTAAGCATTTTTTACAACTCAGATAATCTGAGCTTGAAAAAACATATTAAATAAAAAAATATGGCCTAGAACAAGGTTGCCTAAAACTCTGAAGATTGATATCTCTTTTCAGAAGGTTCACCTTAGTATTTTAAACTTCTGATTCCAACTTACTTTACATGTAAATTAACAATTTACCAAATAAAACAAAGAACCAGCATTGCTACCAATACCATTCATGAGTCATGAACATCCATTTCCATCTTTCACTTTCCATTTCCAACCCACTTTTACCCTTTATTTCACTGTCATCCCCTGGATAAATGACAGGTCTAAAGACAATCCAAGTCCTTTATTTGGAGGCTGCTGTCGATTCATCAAATGTAGAATCAGAGCCAGTGGGACTCTGAGCTGAAAGTTACAACAGAGCACCCATTCCCTGGCTATCACAGTTACTTGAGGTCAGAGAATTTCCTGATTCATGCAAAACCAGATAAACTTTCCTCTAAGTTGTAGGTGGAAAACATTGCAACACAGTAACTTCAGATTAACTCGAGACAGTAACAACAATCATACAAAATATGGCAGGGATTTCAGCCTATCAGTTGAAGTATTTCTCCCATGGGAAGTCTGTGAAACTGTCTTGCAAAATATTCTGTATTAAATTATTAATCATTGTGACATGCTTAGTAAGCTCCAGTTGTCAGGCTCTCAGAGTTTGTAGAATAACACACTAGCTTGCAAATTCAACTAGAATAAAAGAATAAAAAAACTTATTTGAAATTTCATGCTGGAAACAACCTCTGTTAAATGTATGCACCATTTTTGGTTTTAGGGATCTTGTCCCAGTTATCGAGTAGAATTACTAACCTTCATTCAGTACTTAGACAATTACCATTTTACATTGGCATTATCTACATTACAACTCAAGTTCTATGCACAGATTAATGTAGTATTAATTCCTATCAAATCTTTGTATCCTGACTTGCAAAGCTTGCAGCTCCCAGCTGTGTGACTCCTTTTTTCTGCCCAGCTGGAGTTGCTACGTGCCCGTCCCTGAGAGCTTGGGCTTAGGAAGCAAAATGCCCAGGAAAACCTATAGCACAGGCCAGGAGTGCACATAGCTCCAGCATATTTACTGTGCTTACCTTAAATGTTTAAAAAATATATATTTGAGAGGCACAGAATTGAGGCTGGAAGGGACCTCACCAGGTCTAGTACAACATCCTGCAGAAAGGAGCTACTTTGCTTAGATAATTAATAAATAAAATTGATCATCAATTAGATCCTTACCGCACAGCTGATGAGTGAATTCACAGGACACAGCTGGGTGCAGGAATATCACAGCTTTCTTACTTTCATGGAAGCTGAGGTGCTTCATGCCCAGCTCTGAGGGTTGGGTTACCAAGTCCTGGCAGGAATGGCCCATGTATCCTCCAGGCCACAAATCCCCCAGGCTGGAACCAGCCCTACCACTGCCTGGGTGGGAAAGGTTAGAATCTTGCCTAGCTTTGGGCTGTCCTTGAACATGTGTCTATATGGATCTTAAAGGGAAGAATGATCACTATTAGGACTTAATTCCCTTGCTATAAAGTTTACAGCTACTGAGGACTCAAAGATTAACATTAAAGACAGGTTGGCTTCACTTTGGTGGTGCCAGAGGAAACAGAGATGCAGGAGCCTGCTCAAATTGGATTATTCCACTGTAGATGACTGGCAAGCAATATTCCCTGCAGTGAGAACAGAGAGTATCACCTCTATCACATGAATACAGATTAGAGAACTTTCCTCCCAGAGCTGCCATCTACTCTGGCTGCTAAATTTACTGCATAACACTGAATGAAATACAAGTGGATTTTTGCATTTCTCATAAAACGTATTTCAGAAGGTGCCTGAGAATTTTGTTGAAAGCTTGACTGCCTTAGAAATCAGTAGGAAAGCATACAACAGTTGGACACTTTACGATACACAAAACCACCATCTGGGATTAAATACCCTGACTGCTTCTGCAACCAGCTACAAGCACAAATGGGTCTGGCACCATCTGCAGTTTTGGTTCTTTCTACCAAAGGTACCATCCAACATTCAGAGTTTGGAGGAGAATATAAACAATTAAATTGATTAAAAGAGGTACTTAATAGGAAACAAATTCTGTATTCAGATCTTAGCTGAGAAAATACTGAAAATAGCAACATTGGTAACTTTATTGGAAAACACTGCTCCTAGATGGAAACTGGATAAACTAAAAGCCCAAAACCAGTTTAAACAGTAGAGTAAGTACTAAGAAGAATCCTAGGCTGGGGTGAGCCCATCAAATTAATACCTGTCCTGGGTTGCAGTGTATTCTATCACCATCCTCATGAGGTGTTGAAATCAGGTGGGGCAGTGTTTCCTTGCCTCCTCCCCCCAGACTATCTTTCTGTTATTGGCCCATCATTGTCCTGCCTCATGACTCAGAGATAACTCCCTCCGGACTATCTTCTGTTAATGAGCCTAATCAACACTTGGCCTCATGACTCATTACCCCATTGTGAGATGCTCCACCCAGAGGGAGGAACCAAGCATCCCATTGTGGATATAATCTGAGGCTGAACACCAGAGACAACGCCTTTCCACTGGATTTCCAGAGGACAGGAGCTACACAGTCACCACAGGACCTTCTGAGGAAGAGCAGACCCTTTCTTTCTACAGGATCACCGCTTCAGAGGACTGCAGCCACCATTCTACCAGACTGCTACCACCACCCTGACTAACAGGGACTCACGTTGTATCTTGACTCTGTCAGTTTGAACCAGTGTTTTCTTTTAGTTTTTTCTTTCCTTTTCTTTAACTTCCCCATTAAATTGTTATTCTGACTTGGTGCCTCCCACTGGTTTGTTTTCAAACTAGTACAATACCAAAGCTATCTGCAGGAGTCTCTTGCACAGTTATTTCTGCTCTCTAGTAAGATCTGTGAATACACAGGCAGTGCAGATCCTGGTACCACCTATCTTGCAGGGCTGAATGGAGGGTTTGACTTTGATCCAAGTCAGGAATATGCTGACACCTGATCAGTCCTGGTACTGCCAGGTAGTGTGCAATCCAGAACCACCTTGCCATGACGGAGCTGTGGAGACGGCCATGCTTTTCCTTGGCTTTAGCTGCCTTCCCGTTGATTAGAAGCAGCCTTTTATTCTGCTAAAAAAGGGATGTATCTCCTCTAAGAAAAACAAAACCAAACCAAAACAGAACTTTATTTTGTAGTTAGTAACATTAAAAATTATCCAGTGGGGCCCATGCTAAATGGGATAGTGACTGGGTGATGAATTTTTGCAGATTTTATTTATGGCTGATGAAAACTGACTGAATATTATGAATTCAGTCAAGTTGTAGCTATTTATGGGAAGAGGTATCATAATTAATTATAGAATTATAACTAATTATAAATTAATGTTTAATGCAAAGAGCATACTTTCTATGGCAATTTTTCTGGAATGGATAGAGGATACAACACCCCTTTTCTTATTTATGCAGTACATAATTATATTTTCCATCAATATCTGCCTTACCAAGCACATGAAAGAATAGGAAAGAATGCCACAGGCAGAAATCTGCTGATTCTAAATCTAAGGCAATCAAATACATTTCTAAGTCCTTTTGAAAGCATAATTAATGACAACTGGTTAGTAAGTACTAGAATGATGACAATTTGTTCTATTGATCAATTTAAGAGAAAAAAATACTAAACACTGAACAAAGGACCCACTAATTCTTGTGTGTGAATCTATTCCAGAAGAAGCACAGAACTCAAGTATCCTCCACTTCTCAGTCCACCTTCTCTCATGTAAGACCCAAAAATCTGCCGACAGACCTCACATCAAGGCTCCCGAGATTACAGGAGTCTGTAGAGAGGACTGTTTTAAAAATTCACTTCATTGTATTACCAGTTAGAACAGGGATATGCAAAAGAGAGGAGAAGGGCGGCTGTGTAGAGGGAAGCAACACACCGACTTCCATATGAACCATTTATTGAATAAATACATGCATCATAATGTAGAATTACATGAGCAAAAAAGGCAATCTGTACAAAATTGATTACCCTTTGTTCTCATTTCAACTCTCACCATTTGCTGCAGCTCTGATAAAGGATTCAAGACAGAAAATTAAAACTCTTTTAGTCCACCTCCAAGTGATATGCATGCTGATTTGAGTTTGAGTTATTACCACTGCTATAGTTAAGAAAGCTGGTTTTCTTGTCAGTGAAGCAGAGTAATTCTAAAAACAGTTTCAATAGTACAGAACATGTGTTGGTACATACAGGTAACAAAGCTTATTTTTAACCATTTCATATGTTCATATTTTAAGGCACAAGGATAAACAAGAACTACATGAAAAGCTATCAGTTGATATTGAATAAATGACTTGATAATGAGGTGCAATTTTTGCCCAGAGGCAAAACTGTCCTTCCTACTTCCAAATAAATGGAACAATTGGAGTTTGGTAATACAAAAGTTGCATCCACTATCCAAAGAATCAATCTCATCTAGGCACTCACAGTCTGATCCAAATTCACTCAGGAGGATGTTTCTGAAGATCTGGCATCCAGAACTGATTACAGACTATGGGAATTATAGTTGCTGAATTGCAATGACAGTTAAATCTCTTCATTTCAGATTCCTAAATGGAAAACAGGATCTCTTAAGAACCAATCCCCACTTTTAGGTAGTGAGTTATTTTGGAAACCTGCCCTATATTCTTTATTCAATTACTCACTTTGTGCTATGCTTTCACATTTGCCTGAACACGGCATTATTTTCCACCTTGAAACTTTAAAAGACAGAATGGGGTTTTTTTGTTTAAGTGCAGTATTCTGTCCCCAGACTTCACTTAAGTCTTGAAACACCAAATCAGTTTAATACCCTATTTTTATTGGCTTCAGATCAAAGTCTGTGCAGTCACTGGCCAAGGTGTAGAGCAAAAATCCTTCCACCTCAGACTGAACCAAGGCAGAAGACAATGATGTTGAACTGCTACTCTCAGACCTCATTTATTCAGATTAGCATTTGGTTTCTGCATTTTCATTGCATTAAGAACAATTCTCTGTCTTTCCATTCTTAACATCTTAATGGAGAACTGGCAAAGGAAATAATTTCATCATATTTTAGATGAATAGATGAGTGAATATATAGCTACTCATACCTTCCAATATACAGTGAAGCCTTCAAATGGAAATGTTTTCTTACAAAGAATCTCTATTGCCCAGCCCAGTAACAGCAGTTACAGTACAATTTACAATGTAAGACTGTTTGATAAAATTGTCTTGTATAAAATGTGGCAATGAGAAGGCCATCACTGTATAGGGGTGTATGGTGCAGGTCACACACATCCATGACAAATGTTCACATTAAATTGAATTTAGACAAACTGAAATTTTTAGACTTGAAAAAGACAAAAAGCTACATGTATGGTAGGCACTTTGGTACATCTAGTAATGTAGGCAAATTCTACATCTAGAGTTAAGGTTCTGTCAGTAGTCTTACAATAAAGCTAATCTCAGGAGTTTATCATTCTGCTTTAAAATTCTTTCTTGGCTGAGACATCATTCTAGAATCTTAGCTAAATAATATACTTTGTCTAATTGCATACTCATCCAAGGATGAGGACATAGGCTCTGCAAGAGCCAAGCTGTTCTCTTGGATTCTTAATGCACATTTTTCTAACAGTCTAAAAAAACTTACCAGAAAAAGAAAAATCAGTTCTGAATACAAAAAAAAACCTCCCATAATTCAGAAAATTAATGAGCTCAGCTGTTGGGGCTGATACTCTCCCTTCAGATCCTGCCTGCCTGGATCAGTTTGTGCTAATGGTGTCCCTGCTGCCTCTTGCCCAGCCCATGGCAAGGATTCAGGAGAAGGACAGCATTTCTCAAAAATCTTTGTGGACCACTGAAGTGCATTTTGTTCATGCACCAAGCATACCAAGTAGCAATGAAGCAACTGTCAAAGACAGTGAGTTTCATCTCAGTTTTCCACTTACCTACTGGTGTTCATCTGAGGATTACAGAAGGTATCTCATAACATACTATTTTAGCACAGTATTGTGTAATAAAAATAACATATGTCTTGTACATATGCCTACTATATGAACTTAACTTGCAAGCTGATTTGTCGACTTATAAATAAGTGAAACATGGTGGTAAGGACAGTTTAAAGTGGTTAGAGATCTTCTTTATAATACAGAAAAATCCGTGTCCTCATACCTTCAAAAGATCACATGTCTAGTACTCCAGAGTACAGGAATAAATAACAAAATCCAACTGAACCTGTATAATAAAACTGTACTGTTTGTTATGTTTACTCCATTAAATGAAAACTCAGATTTAGAAACTGTGATTTGTGGACCTCATCCTCTATTTATACAATATTTATAGAATTCTCATTTTTATTTATAATATTCTATAGCATGATTTCCCAATAATACATTTATATATAAATATTAAAATGTTAATGTTTTGTACATTTTAAGCTAGCCCCACTAGGCCAGAAACACAATAAAGTAAAAATGTTTTTCTGCATTTTCTTTTTGCAGAGTATCACAAAATGATTAAGACCATTGTGCTGCAAAGACAAAAGAGATTCATCTGAAGAAATTAACATGCATTTAGAAGAAAATATCTATATCCTTTATCTAATTTTCTTCTGAATTCAAACCAGCATGAAAGAATTATAAAAAAATAGTATATATTTACATGGTACAGTATACCTTGGTGAGATATAAAACAAGGCAGGAAAACAGCAGAAAATGTTCTTTTCACTTTCTAATAGGTACAGCTGTCATAAAGATCAATTTAAACACAAAAGGTTAATTTACTGTACTATTGCACATTACAGTAACACATAGAACTGTTTAGCAAAATAAAATACAAAGTTTAACAATGAGGAAAGCTATGTCTACATAAAATGACCAAGTGTTATAAAATTATTGGGGATGTGTCTAAGAACTAAATCAGTAAAGCTATAAAAATAATATTGGTACATCTGTGAAAACAATGCATTAAAAATATATAAAGGTTGGCAAAATAATGTATGAGGAATTCCCGCTGTCCATGGGCCTAACTTGCACCATGTGGCCTTGTACCATCTTCTGTCAAATCATACCTGGAAAAGAAAAAACCAAAGGATTAGTTTTTTATGTTTAGCATGTATTATTAAAAGTATTATAAACACAGTAGTTGTTAGTATGTAGTATTATTATTAATAAAGGAAATGTTATACTTACCACTGGGTCCAGCCTTTAGCAAGTTCTTCAGATGCCAGAGGTATTAATACCTGTGGAAAGTTAAATTACCAATCAATGCACTGTGTGTGCCTTTCATTCTATACCTATTAAAGATCAAAGCTGACAATCCTGTAAACTACAGTGTAAGCAATGCCATTAGTAAATGATGTATTTTACATCCTTGTCATAGCTCTCTGCTATCTGCCTGACTTGTAGTGAAGTTTCAAGTTGCTGTTTTTGATCTTAAAATCCACACCCTTCAGTGGTACAGTCCCAGAGCACCTGACAGCATGGCAATGGCAATCAGCAGATGTGTTCCAATTTACAGCCTTCCGGATAAACAGGAAAATCAAGGACACTGTTCACCGTGAACTGACCATGATTCTCTATCTCTCATCCTCTTCACAGAGCTCAAGTATGGCAATTTGAAAGGGTGTAGGAATTTCTTATTCCTTTTTCATACTCCAAATCACATGTGTAGGAAACTGGGTGACTTCATGTGTGCCTATAGAACACTGAAGTTACAAACACAACAGCTGGTGTTGGCATTGGGAATGTCTCCAGTAGCAGCTCTTTCTCATGGATTTTACAAACTGGGAATTTAATTACTTGTGTATTTCCCTAAGTACTCATTTGTCTTTCCAGTTTTGTCTGAACATTTTCTGAAATATTGCCTGGTTTCTACTGGTTCTTTCCTTTCTCTAACAGCATGATAGTAAGTCTGACAAGCACATTTCTTTTGTTACTGTGAACTTACCACTCTCTAGAAGAGATTCTGCCTCATCTTTCTAAGTCTGGCTCTGCAGTTTGTTCCTTCCCTTACTGAAGCCTGACATCTAAGGCACCTGTAAGTTTTGAAAGCTTCATACCCGAATCAACTGCGTCAATCAACACTAACTCATATGTCAAGAGGCTTTTTATTTTATATAGTAACAAGCTGTATTAACAGAATTTGCTTATTGTCAACTTACTTTGCCAAGCAGCCCTTTATCTTTGGACAAGAATCCACCACTGTTCTTCACTGCTACATCTAGTGTTCTTCTCTGTACTTCAGGCAGGGAAACACTGAAATCAAACCTGACAGGCAAAGAGATGCTTTAGAGGGAATTCTGTACCTGAGGTAAAAGTTCAGTTCCTACAGCTAAACAGCCACTCAAATCAAAACCAAACCATCTCCCTCCCCAAATTAAAAAATGAGGTCTGAGACAAATGAAGAAAAAAATCCCAGTGTTTTGCCTAAAATTTTTCTTAAAAAATACTATGATCAATATCAACATCAAATGTTTGAGACTTCTGTTACCTTTGGCCTCTAGAGGCCACTGGTAAAACAAAACAAACACATGAACAAAACAAAACAAGGGAAAGGTCAAGCACTGACTCCAGAGAAAAAAGAATGTGGAATGCTCCTGTACTGACAGCTCAGTATCAGTATCCTCCAAAAGGAAAAGATTGGTCAGTCTTACTGATCCTTGGTACTTGATAACCAGAGCTCCTTTTCTTTCCTGGCATGCTAGGGAAAAGTATCAACTTTTAAGGAAGAATGCATTTTCTTCTCTAGAGCTGAAACTTAGAGAAAGTCAGGACAAGGTTATACCACAATCTACATCTATTTGTCACTACAGTTCTTAAACAGCTTTATTGCTTTGCAAAACATTTTACTTGGAAGGGCATGGTAAAATGAATCTATTACCTGGAATAAACAGGGGAGAGCTGCACTACCAAGAAAATCTCCTGGAGCCTCTAACTAATGATTTACAGATCTGGCTTGGACAGAAGGGACTGAAGCATTGTTTTCCCTGAGTTCATTTGCTGTCTGCAGAGAAAGGTCTTTATTGAAAAGTGATGGGTGGGAGAGTAAGGGGCAGACATGTGAGGGAAACTACTATCAAAAGATGAGTGCGAGGATAAGGATTTTTATGCAATGTAATGTTGCACAAGCTGGTACAACTTCCAACATATAGGCCAGGATATAATCTACAAGGAAATTTCCTGACTCCCCTGGATGCTGAAAAGTGCCACTGAGTGACTGAGCAATGTGACCATGCACAGCCACTGGCTGGCAGCATCAGCCAGGCAATCAGCCAGCCAAGCTTCCTGGCAGGAAGGGAGACCAGCAGTACTGGCCAGCTAAAGGCACTCACATTCTCACCATGTGCCAGGAGAGCAAATCCTGCAGCTGAGCTACCAGCACGAGGGGCATGGAACTGGTGCAGGATAAGGCAAGAAAGACAGAAGTGGCTGCTAACAGCAAAAAGGGCTGTAGTGAGAACAGGGAATAGAAGCATAGGAAGAAGACTATAGCAGAAGAGAAAGGTATGATCAAGTCTAATGGTGACAACCAGCAACTTCAACAGCTCATCCATTCAGTAAGCACATAAACCTTGATTTGACAGTTTTGTAATTACATGATACAAAACTACTACCCATAGTTTAGAACCTACATTTGATCAAACACTGGGTTTAGTGTCTTCTTTGATACATGTGTTTTTCTTCGTCCTGATCGTCTCTTATCAGGCAGTAAATACATTCGCACATAGGGATCAGATCCTTCTTCGGAAAACGCTATTAGATTTCTGTGAAAGTGATAAACAAGAAAAAACACTTAGAAAATCAACGAGACATTGCTGAATGTGTCTATGCTACTATCACCTAATTTAGTACACGAAGCAGTTCCCCTGCACACAGTATGATGTGCAGTGACTTGTACAAGACCAGATGACTGGTATGCAGAGAGCAGAGGTGAGAATACAATGTTTCCTACATTCCAATTTGAAGTTTAGATATGGCTTTTCAAAAATCACGTGTTTTGGTCATTCCATGAAAAATTCAGTCTCTTAGAGACAGCTTTCAGACACTGCTGATAAAAATTTACATGTCATTTTCATTTAAAATCTGACAGAGGCATAATAGACAAATATAAAATCACAGCAAAATCTTTCACAAAGTTTTTACTGATTCTGAGTACAGCTCTGTATATTTTTGTATTTCCACATATGTTGTTTTAAAAATAACAAAGATTAACCAATCAACTTAAGAGTAAGTCAGAATATGACAAACTTTATAAAGAATTATGCACAAATAAGAAATTGTGTAGTGTATGCTCACCTGCAGGAATGCACTACCACAATCAGTTTGTTTCTTTGTGAACTGTGACGAATTGTTAGCTGAATCTGTCCTAATGGAGACTGCCCCAGAGTTGTTCCACTGCAGGAAAAAGCAAAACATTAGCTTAGATTTTAAAATGCATACTAAAAGAAAGACTCAACTGAGCAGTCTTCCATAAATCATGTATTATCCATTTAACTTCTCTGAAAGAAGAGAGCACGTGTAAGCATGTGAGCATATCCTCATCAGATTCTCATACTTCAGTACCTTGTCTAACAACTCTGCTCTCCAAAACAGGCCAGGTATTATTGTCAGTTTGAAGGTCAGCTGCTCCTTAGTACTTTGAAAACTATCATGAGTAAAAAACTTGCTTACCCTAAAATAAACATCAAAGTAGTATCTAGGAAATTGGAAAGAATAATAGTGCAAACTGGAATGAAAACCTCAGCCATGGGCCACTCTTACCTAAGGCCAGGAGCCAATTAGAAGATCAGCTCATTCTTTTCTAAATTCTCTTATAAAAATATAGATATTCTTGGGATTAAAATAGTGATAACTTAAATCCACTTGCTGTCATAAAAGCTCAAATCACACTATAAACATAACTACTTTACTTTTCTATAGCTTATACCACAATGAAAATAAGATTAGAATCAATTTACACTTACAAATACAGGTCATGTTTAAATAAAAAGCAAGCACCATGCTTAAGAATTTGTGTTTAACAGAATGGCCAACATTTGCAGAATTCCCTCATCTCCATGAAATGCTCATTTTAGTTTGTGTGAACTGACTATGAGTATTTCCCATACAACACAGGACAGTATGTGCCATATTTGCCATTTCTCAGCCACCTAAAGAGAATCTTATCTTCAAGGGAGAAGAGTGCCTCTTTTGTGACTACCTACTACAAAGTGATTGCTCCATTAAAATTCTCAAGTTATTCACTTTATGAATGAAGATTTAACTTCAGTATTTTCTTAGTTAAAATTTTAAAAAATAATAATCAAAGTACCTAAAAACATGGGATTTGCAATAAAAGACCTCCTTACCTGTAGCTTTACCACTCTTACCAAATGAGAAAGTATGACATTTGTGCATTATATGAGGAATAGTATTTCAATATTTATCACAATTAACAAAGTCTAACTCAGTTTTGGGCCAGGAGAGAGATTGACAAAGTGAAGACAAGTTAGCACAGGACTATGAAGATAAATGGGGGTCTGGAGCACATAAGCAGGTGATGTATTTGTACAAATTGAAGAGACAGCCAACAGCAGACTGAATTGCAGCCCTTCCACTACTTAAAACAGGTATTTTAGAGAAGACCAAGTCAGACTCCTCACAGTAAAATAACAAGAGACCATAGTCAAGTTGCAGCAAGATAAATTTCAATAGAAATAAGGAAGAACATTTTAACAGTGGAGTGGTTAAGCACTGGAGTTGCTGAAAAGGTTTATGGCATCTCTATCCTTGGAGATAATCAAAAGTTGTTTTGACAAGGCCCAAGAAACCTGATCTAACTTTGAAGAGGAATTTGCTTTGAGCAGAGCGATGACCAACCAGAGATTCTGTCCAACCTCTACTACTCAATTGATTCTATGAACTCTGACAGAGAAAAAGACGAACTGGTTCAATCCCTTACAAATAAAAAAATAAAATCTTTCTACTTAGATTCACAGAGAAGCTCCATGAATAGAGAATGAATAGTTTCCAGTCTCCTATTCAGAGCAGGATGTCTGCTCAGCTATCTGTACTTGGTAATTATAGCTGCCCACTGAAGCAAGTAAAAAAAAAATTCAAGAATTTAAGAAAGCATGGATGCAGCAATCCTCACTAACTGCATAGTAACTGACCACCCATTTAGCATTCTTTATCGTCAACTATCCCTCTGAGTTATTTAGAAAGACCAGCTATTTCCAGCTTAATTGGCTTAATTAATGCTAATAAGATTCAGTGGTGAAACAGGCAACTACTGCCATGAAACTACGAAGTGCAGCTACAAGAAAAAGTGGGACTTTATCTTGCAGACGATCACAACGGTAAAGGTAACTTCTAACTGCAGCATCTGTCTGAGATACCCGGAGGAAACAGAAATCCCAGTGACTGAACAGTAAAAAATATACTGAAATGTGAACTAGGAACTCCTGCTTTGGTGACATTCTTTGTAAATCAGCTTAGCTGTGCTGCAAAAGCAAGAAGTGCAGGCCATACTTCTCGAGCTGTCGGAGCCTCTGGCGCAGCTCCTGCGTGGCGATGGGCAGGGAGATGTCTGAGGCGATGCTGGGCGTCGGCTCCTTCACTGAGAGGTGGCTTGGAGAGCAGGAGAAGTTGGAGGCATGAAGACTGGAGGAGCTTCGGCTGAGATCTGTTGGCCACTGTGGGCTGGCATTGGGAGGCTGACTCTTATCAGCTGTATCAGTCTTTTTATCACTATCAGTCACTGGGGATGCTGGAACCGGCTTGTTTGGATCAGGTGTTGGTGAGACAGGAACCTGAGGCTTAAAAGATGATTTTCTTGCATCTTTGGAAAGAGATGGCCTTTTTACTTGGGCTGAGTGTTGATGATCTGGAGATCTTGCCTGCTTTTCAAGAGAAAGGACCTAGATATAGGAAAATACACATAATATTACTATTTTGCAGTATAAGAAACAGGAACAAATTTGTTTCTACAAGAGTACTGGTTGGTGACAAGTTGTAAAGTTAAGACACTAAAGCAGGACCAAAAACATTCACACTTACTAACTCTACCTATGAAATGCTTTGCATGACAAAATGCATCACTTTCTTCATGGCAACTGAAGTAACTATCAAACAATGTGAAATTCTCCATTTATTAAGAATTATTCTCCTCATTATTCCCTTCCCATATTCTATGCACTTCTGGTGCAAGTGCTATTTACTTTGCAGCTCTAGCCATCTGGAAAGCTATTGTGTAATTTTTTTCTTCTACTCTTTCAAAATTTAATTTTACATCACATTTTTTTCTCATTAATTGTACTTACTTTCTCTTTTGTTGGTTACTTTAATTTATTAATGACATGTAAGCAACAAAGTGCTTTAGGAAAAAAAAAAATAACAAGTTTGACGGTGTTTGTGAAGAGATATTGTGCCTTATTAAACCACATAATTTAGACGGGGAAAAAAGATAAACCAACTTTCAGGTATGCAAGGTTTGTTTTCAAAACTCCAATGTGCTTGAAAGCTGGTTTGAATTTTTCCAGTACTATGCAGATACTTCCTTTCCTTATACACTTTATTTTTTAAAACCATCAAAACCTCAGTTCCATTTCTATGTAAAGGTGATTTCTGATCTGTAGCCCACTGGGTTCAAAAGAGATTTGAAGGAATTCAGACTCCAAATGTGACTTCCAGATGTAAAACCACAGGGAACCTTGTTTTTAATTAATGCAGGTGACCACTGTTTCATTTTGAGCACTGTACAGTTTTCAAATGGAGCGTATTTAAATTAGAAGCTATCTCTGCATACTGATAGCACTGCACAACCAAGGACACTTAGCAGGTGACATCAAAGGAAATGTACTGTCTTCTTCAAAAAGCTGGCAGAACAGGAGTCACAACAGCCCTAAATATGCTTACAGATATATACAATAGGAAAAGTTTTAGAATACCCTGAGTGCAATCTTCATGTTTATAGTGCTGTTGGGACCGGAGTTGCTCAGGTGGAACCGCTGATGCATAGTTAAATCTTCACTCTCTAGCAACTGGCTTAGAGGCAGCTTGAAGTTCCCCAAAGAACACTGGTGTTGTTCATCCCTCACCTGCAGGAACACAGAAATTTAGTCACTTTGTATCATCTGCTTTGTAAGAATTCAAAGAAGGAAATTACATTTTTATTTAAAAACAAAAAATACAAACAATATTGAATGTAGTTTGTTCTTAAACCAGATTTCCCTGATTTTAAGATTACTTTACATTGAAGGAGGTAAAAACAAATATACTCAATGCCTAGTTTCTTCAACCCTACCTTCCACAGAAAAAGTAAGACAGAAAACTAACCATCACATCTACATCTACCTGACCCATTATCAACATAACTCCATGGTTTCCAAACTGTGTGAAAATGAATTCCCACAGCTATTAGAGGAAGAGTGACTAAGACAGTCCTCATTTACGCTTTAGTCTCTTTGAACTATGTAAACGGCATGTCGACAGTGTAAAGGGATACAGTATTTGGATAAAGCAAATACTTCCTTGGTATAAGAGAGGAAAGATTCCTAGTTCCAAACTAGTGTACCAAATTTACTTTTGTGGGGTTTTTTCACATTAGAGAAGACAACCATTAACTATGTTATTCATGTGAGAGCCTGGTTATAGTCTTTTTTTCCTTTTAGTAGTAAACAGAAATAAACATTTCATTGCCTGGTCTAAAAAAAAATACTTTAAGTATAATTTTAATGGTGTTCACAACATATTCAGTCTCATTTCATAACTCCCTTTAATGTCTGAATGTCACTACTGCAACATCTTAGAAAAGAAAGGTATCTAAAGAGAGTGAGACACATACCTCAACTTCAAGATCTTGTCTTTTGGGATTGTGTACAAAGAAAGTAAAGTTTTCCTCCCATACTGGTTCATTGGTCTTGTATCTAATCTGAAGTAAAAAGGAAGCACATGAATTATAAAACAGTTTGTTTAATACAGCTGGTGTCAAGAGATGAGAGAATTTTTCATGTCGGCGTTTTATTTGGTGTGTGCAGAGAAGGGCAGCAAGGCTTGGGAAGGGTCTAGAAAACAAGTCTGATGAGGAACAGCTGAGGGAGCTGGGTTTGTTTAGTCTTGAGAAGAGGAAGCTCAGGAGGAACCTCATTGCTCTCTACAACTCCCTGACAGGAAGCTGGAGTGAGGTGTGGGACAGTCTCTTCTGCCATAATTACAGTGAGAGGACCAGGAGAAATGGCCTTAAACTGAGACAGGGGATATCCAGATTAGGTATCAGAAACATTTTTTCACTTTTAGCATGGTCAGGCATTGGAATAGGTCACCCAGGGAGGTGGTGGAGTCACCACGTTCACGACGTGAACTGGTGCTGGGTTATGTGGTCTAGGGGTTACAGTAGCAGTGCTGGGTTGATGGTTGGATCTTGAAGGTCTCTTCCAAACGTAATGATTCTATGAAAATTTATGTCTGAAACTTGAAGTATTTAAACAATGGCCAAGTACAATCTACCCATGGCACACATAATATCGCATATAAAATTACACAGACAACATGAACTGATTGCACATTCTCTCCTCTCACACTGCTCTAAAAGAGCTTTCATAACTCAATGAAACTCCTAGAAACTAACAGTTTTCTTTATCTCCAGTTAGCCACGTGGATGATTTCACTGCCAAATCTCACAATTTTCAGCAATCCATTAGCGGGGGGACAGGAAAGCAGAGGGGAAGAGAGAAACAAGTCTTCATTAAAAAAGCTATCACCAAGAGCAAAGGACTTGGATTTTTATCTCCATTCTTTATGTCTTAGGTTACGATGTAGGATGTAACCAAATGTATGTATTCTATCACCATCTTCATAAACTGTTAAAACCAGGTGAGGCAGTGTTCTTTATCTCTTCCATGACACATCCCTGATAACTCCCTCTGGGGAGTATCTTCTGTTAATGGGCCATCCAGTCTCACTGCATGACTTACAGAATTACATCATCCCACTGTGAGATGCCCCGCCCACGGGGGGGGGGGGGTGGAACAAAGCATTCCTACCTGGATATAATCTGAGGTTTGGAACAGTCACCATTTAATTGGACTGCTACCACCACCCTGACCAACAGGGTGTCAGGCTGTATCCTGACTCTGACAGTTTAAGCCAGTGTTTTCTGCCTTTATTTTTAATTTTCCTACTAAACTGTAGTTCTGATTTGGAATCTCCCACTAGTTTCTTTTCAAACTAGTACACTCTATTAAAACTAAGACTGTATATAATTCTTCTTTAGGCTTAGTGAAAATGTTTGACAGGTTATGAAGAAGCCAAATTAGATGTTCTCTCCTTTTGGCTCACTGACACTTCTTAAATTCATACCTATATTGCATATATCTACCTATCTAGGAATCATTTCACTGTTGTTATTTTATTTTAATGAGCTATTTGAGTGCACAGAGGTTAGTTATGGATGACAGGTATGCTGAATACTTTGGGTCGGAAGCAGAGGGATCATCATCAAGATCAATCTCATGACTGGCATCTGTTACAGACCACCAGATTAGAAGAGAGACATGGGTGATGCCTCTTTGACAACTCAGAGCTGTCTCAGGTCTGCTGTACAGGGTTCCAATTGAGAGCTTCAACTACACTCCAATGTTTTCTAGGAAAGCACTGTGGAAGGACTTCTATAAATGACTAAAAATCCCATCTCTACTCACAGGTGGTTTGAGTTGCATAAGCCCCCTTTCAAGTCTAGGCTGCTCGCTGCCAATTTCAGTTCTGGTGGCAACTTAGCGTTGTGTATATGCTCCACAGTTTGGTAGCCAAATACCAAGCTCACAGACCTACCAAATATGTGAAGACAGAGGCAAGTCTAAAGAGTAGGAACTTACCTTACTTTCCTGCGCCTTGTGTCCAACTGACAGCAAAACAAGTGGGTTGGGATTGCTGTTTATTTTCTTTCCTGACTGGTAAAGAAAAAGCAAAAACTTTGCCTTCAGAATAAAGCAAAACCTCTCCCCTCTGAAACTTAATATTTGCATCTTAAAAATACAAATCATATGCATTCTACTACATGCCTCTCTATTATTCTCAGTATTTAATTCAGCTGGCTGGAATGGCAGACTGGCGAGTAGCTGGTGAACACATGAAGGCATCCAAACCTGAATATGCTGAAGCAAAATGCTACTAATAAGCAGGAGTTTTAGACTCCTTTCCATTTTCTTTAAATGAAACTGGTAAGATGCAAGTTCTTATCTTTTAATGAGCATTACAATCCCCAAAGCTAATGAAGCATAGTTAAAACTGCAAAATGAATACTGCATGCAGATGGGAGATATGAAGAAAGCACAGACTCAGGAACTTTATATACATTGCTGTAGAACTATTAAATTGGATGTGGTATCAGAACACTGATGTTCCCTACTTTTCAGTTTGGGGAGAAAGAATATGCAGTATAATGTATGTGAGGGATATTTCTACAGTTTACCAAATACTCTTTATTAGAGAATCAACCATCTGCCATATCTGAGCCTTGCACACCAGTTGTATAGCATTACATCAAACTGTGAAAACAAACATCAGTTTAGAAACAAATTACATATGCAAAGGAACATTCCAACTATATGTTTCTTTCATGAATTTCAATTTAACCTAACAATTTAAGTCAGAAAGAAAATTTAGGCATGAAAGTTAATCATCTCAAGCAGGTGTTAATGCAGTTTTAAAAGCCTAGAAAATGTAGGATACATGGTTACTTTTGAGTTCTACCCTGTGGGAAAACCAGGTATATCAACAGAAAGTTAGTTAAAATCCTCTTAATGCATGTAAGGTCACAATTAAAACCAAGTGATTCAAATACTTTATATTTTTAACTTAAGAAAGTGCATCATTTAGATATATTTTTTTATCTGAACTTACATTTTGGACATCATACTTCCACTAATAATGCTCAATTTTAATGTGACATACTGCTTAGAACCATACTTTCCTTTAGAAATAAAGCTGTTAAGAAAGCACTCCTTTCTTGGATGAACGCCGCATTTCTTTTTTTGTGATTTCTGATAAAAATTATCTAGCTCTCAAATAAAAATGAATACAAACGTTTACAGAACAGAAAGCCATATTAAACTGCAACTGATAGTGTTTTAAAATGGTAGGTGACATATCTTCATTTTTTCTTTGTCCATAAAATGGTGCCTGAGACTTTCTTCATAAAATGATGAAACTACAGGAGCTGGCAAAAGGCCCTGTCACTTATGCTGATGTGTAAATATGAGTAATTTTAATTCACATTAAGTAGGTAGCAATGTGTATACACGTATAATGCACTTCTAACACCAGCTACTGACAGACTGTCCCTTCTCCAAGTTCCTCCAGCTGAGCGTGTGGCTTAGCCCTTCGAAGTTTGCCTACCAAAAAGCTGGCCTAAATTTCTTTAGCAGTTATATAAAAGATGTAAAACCTTCTAAAAACACCTAGCAGAAAGAAGATTATTCCAAAGCAGTCATTCAGAGTTGAGTGATAAGGTATCACTCAGTATGTAAAAGATGTCTTAGCTTTCATGTCAGCTTTATTCTTTAGTTACTACTAAAAATTAGTTCTCAGCACTTTTGCCCCAGTCTTCTCAAGCAGCCTGTACTCCCCTAATCTGATCTTGAGTTCAGATTACCATAGACCACAGTATTTTAACGTCTTGACATTGGCTTCTTGGAATTAAATTCAAGTAAAACAAGATTACACTAAATATGTATCCGGCAATAGAAATTCCACCCAGCGTTGGAAGCAGAGTGTTGCAGGCATTCGTGCATTTCCAATTACTTTTGTGACCTTAAATGGACAACTACATTAATGTTACCTTTAGGGCTTTCTGAACAGCAGCCTTCTTCAAGCCATCAGGGTTAAATTCTAATGGATTATTCTTTTAAGTCAGGAGAGAATGAACATAGGAAGGGTTAATAAGACATGCAATGAAGCAATTTCACTAGGTTAATTAATTATGACACGACAACATAGGACAAAGCAGGGGGGAAAAAAAATCAACCTAAAAAAACCCCCAACATCTTTCAAACAAAACAATGAAGGACCACCACAACAACAACAAAGTCTGACAAAACTTTTTTTTCCCCTCTTCTCCTCTGCATATTTTTATTCTGCTTTAAAACTAATATACCCAATTTCAGTCTGCTTGTATTTCTCTGATCATTGTTTTTTATCCTAATAAAGATAATTCACAAAATATTTTATTTTTTAGCACAACTACAATATTTTCAATATGCCTTATGAGCTGCCCTCTGAATGAACCTTTTTAAAATTTGGTTGAGCGTATTTTCACAACCTAGAAGCTTCTCTGATGATAAGTCAAGTAATTATGCAAAGGAGTCCTTTTATGGGAGAAATTACAACACCTAATTGATAGGGACTTAGATCATTATAAAAGTCAAAGTTCTTAAGCCTCTTCAGAAAAATGATGGAAACACTGCATGCTAACTAGAATGAAGGTCTACTACTTTCTTCAGTAGAATGAAGACATGCAAATACACTAACAGTAGGAATTAGAACTGACTTAGCAGGACAAAACCTTGGCTGTTTTTCATTAAATAAGGAGATTTCTTATTTTAAGACTAATATACTGTTCTTAAGTGACACATGTATAACAATGTCACAGAAAATTTGCACTGAACTCATAAGAAATAATTTCAGGAAGTAAGATTTACAAATAAAACAGACTTCAAGTTAGTGTACTTATGGCTGGCTTTTTCTTTAGGGACATTTTTGTTTCAAGGGAGAATTCTGTTTTAGGAGCTGTAAATTGTGGCAATAAAATTGCATAATGGTCTTTTAAAACATTCTGGTTTATGAACAGGAACTGATATTATTAATGCTCTGCCAAAAGAAATGGCTTTCTGAAATGAAAATTAAGTGAAAATTTGAAGAGAGATTTAACCTTTATGCAGAAATATTTTTTTGCAGTTTCTTTTGGGATGCCATATCCTCAAGTTGGCCAATACATTCCAATGATTCCTGGCACTCTGCTTGAAAATTTCTATTTCAGAATGAACATACAATATCCAGCAAAAAATCACAGAATATTTTGAGTTGGAAGTTATCCACAAGGAAAATCAAGCCCAACTCTTAAACTTGAGAGAATCAGAAATAAGGTTTGGCTACTTTTGTGGGGTATTTTTCTCGAACATTATTTTTCTTAAATAAAATTAAGGAATTGTCTGCAGTTATTTATCTGATACATTAGGAACTTAATATTGTACTTAAAGACTCAAATATGGAGACTGCACACTATCTCTAGACTCATTAAAACTAATGCTTAACTACTGTTCTTTAGGAAATTTTTGAATGCCTGACAGGTATGTTCTTTGCTGGAGTTTAAGCACTGCTCCCTGTTTTCTGACAAAGATAAAAATGTCACTTTGTTTGCAGCAGTTGTGTATTCCCCCATCTCTGGAAGTGTCGAAGGTCATGTTGGACAAGGCCTTGAGCAACCTGATCTAGTGCAAGGTGTCCCTGCTCATGGCAGAGGGGTTAAAACAAGATGATCTTCAAGATCCCTTCCAACCCAAACCTCTCTGTGGTTCCATGATCTAATTCCTAAGGCTAAACTCCCTTCTTCTGCTAGCCATGGTTACTGCCTCTCTCTCATCATCAGTGCTGGGCTCCAGACCTTAAACTGCCACAGCCAAGATCAGGACCTTGGTAAAGGCTAAGTAAAACAGAAGGATTAGGCCATACATCTCACAGGCTGCATTCCTCTGTTCTACATAGAGTACAGTATTTTCTTTCATAACAATACGACACAGCATGACTACAAATCTCTTTCTGTAGAAAGATCTCTTTTCAAATCTCTTTCTTTCTATTTCCACCCCACATTTATAAGGATGCAATGACTGTCCTCTACAGAGAAGTACATTATTTTTTCAGGTGGCATCTGCAACTTACCAAGATAATTTTGAATCTTAAATGGCCACTCAACTTACTGGACATTTTTGCTTCCCATTTGTACCTGCATATTCAATACATATCTTTTCCCTCCTGTATTATTATTTCAAAGAATTTTGAAAGTCAAAACCAAACCTATGTGATCATACATAAGGGCAGGCAACCACAGAGTCCTGGATATTGAACACATCTCAATTCCTCTGGAATCATAGCAAGGATAGGCCAATAGGGACATCAACTGGAGCAAATATGTTTAAGCCAGACTTCAGGTTTCAAGGGAAGAAGCTGCAGGTCCACGAGAATGGTGGCTGACAGGCTGGGAGGAAGGAGACTCAGAGAAGAAAAGGAAGTATTCAATATTAAAAGGGAAGGTCTTGCTTTGGATGACAAAGTAGTCTTGGTATGGTTCTGAGTGTCTCTGCAGTTATAGGCAAAGAGGATGGGTTAGCCAAGAAATATACTGATAATGACACAGTGGAATTGTCTAACAACCAGTGTCATTTGCAGTAAATCCTAATAACAAACCCATAAATTATACAACTAACAAACTGGTTTGTTATTCAGCCAGCTCCTGATTCAGTATGTTTTGGAGTATGACTCATTACTTCCTTTGACTCACTAAGTGTTGCTTGGGATATCTATGAGTGCATCCTCACCTGATAACCAGAAGACAGTCACCATCTGTAAGAGCTCATTAAAAATATGGATAATTTATATATTATACAGACACCAAAATTGTTATGAACTATTGATTAGCATAAAACTAGTGTTACGTTTGGAAATTAAACTAACACTATTCCTACTCCTTAACTTCAGCTAAGTAAGATTTAGGTGGGTAAATGTCTGAATTTGGTGTCACAAACCTAGATTTGCAGCAGTCAATAAACTCTCTAGCAAGGAACAGGGAGCACTCAGGATTTTCCTCTCCTCATAGGAAGTGAGTGCCCTTTTTAACACTTCCCTCCCCCAGTAACTCATGTCACATATTAGTTAGAGACTGAGCTTGCAGGTGTGAATGTCTGTGTAATAGCCCATGTTTAAGGATGCCCTGGGAACAAGTGCAGTTCTAGGATTGCTGAAGCTGGTGTTATTCCTGGGCTACTTTAGAGACCTCTCCTCTCTCCTGGACTCCAGCCACAACCCTCCTCCTCTTGCTCGCAGCAAAATCAGCACCCAGGAAACTGCAGACCCAGGCAGTTCACAGTGCTGCAGAAGGCAATTCAGACGTGGCTTTCTTAGAACAGTTGCTGTTCCACTCTGACTCACAAATTGGTTCAGAGATTTGGATAGTTTTGTCCAATTTCTAAATAAATGCTATTCTATATAGACAACCTGTCCTAATGCAAAGATCCTAAGATCTACAAAAAATCAGTGCTACACCCTTAATCCTGCATTTTTATAAAAAAACCCCCAAAACTTTAAAGATTTATCTGTAATTGTATAACTAAGAGAAACAGCAACTACTTAACAGTTTTAACACCAAGATGATGGAACTATAGATTATGAATTGCCTTTCTCATTCATTAATTTTTAACAAGATTTTAGAATGATTATAACTGTTTGGATACATTAAAATTAATCTCTACAGAGAAACTAACAAAAAGGACCGTAGAAAAGGGTTTTGCTGGGCTTTGGAAAGGTGTTGTAAAATCAAGGATTATGATGTAGCCAGCCAGTAACATATTTATCTGCACAATCACCAAAGACAAACCCACCTCTCTCTGGCAAAAAGATTCTTATTCTGAACAGATTATCAGTCTTTTTGAAGATACCAAGGTTGTACTTCCAGATTTAACTGTAAGATACTCAGAGGCTCATCAGTTTTTAATAATTTTGGAACATTAAATGCAAGCAAAAAATATTACTTGGTAGTTCACCCTTGCCTGGATTTTCCCAACTACAGACTAATTTGAAAAAAAGAAAAAGAGCTTGGGAATTTGCAAAACAAGGAGCATCATGGAGTGAAATAGAATTTACAAGGGAATTTATAGTTTGGGAAGCACAAAGAACTATACCCATTTTTAAAGCAACTTGAACCAGTGTGGAGAGGTTGCAAGTTCTTACAAATATTAAGTGTGTCACCTTTTAAAGAAACTACAGGGATGTTGGTTGCAGTATTTATTATTTTAATTTCTTTTCAATAAAAGCCAACAATTAACCAGCACACAGTGTGCTAGGACAGTATGCATTTTATTTCTCAATGAATCAGCAATTTAAGTGTAACAGCTTTTACAACAAACTTATCTTGGGTTTTTATCATGAAAGGTTAATTACTTACCCAATGATATGCTGATCAATGAAATTTAAGTAGCCTTTAAAATGCAATAAAAATAGCACAAAAACAAAGCACACTTGTTGAAACCATGCAGGAAAACAAATTGCATGCTCTCATTCCACTAGAGTGAGTGGCTTTAGTAGCACTAATCCACACTCTGGCAGAGAAAAGGTACAATACAAACAATACCAGAGAACTCACAAATAGTGCTCTATAGAGTGAGGTAGTGTTTTCACAAAAGACTAGTCCCGATGCTCTCCTCTCTTTTAAGTATCCACACCCAAAGTTTCCCTCGTAGATACTCTTAGGAAGATGGAAATGGAAGGAGAAAGCAGAGTGATGGGATTGTGGCAGAATGAATGCATAAGCAGCTTTACTACACAAAAAAGTTAAGGAAAACAGTCAAAGGATTCCAGAGAAAACAGCAGGTAACAAAAAGTAAATATTTGTCATTACAAATATTTTCGTCCATTAAATGACTTTCTGTAGAACAGAAAGTTCTTTTTATTTTTTTATTTATTTTTTTATTTATTTATTTTATTTTTTTTTGCTTTTTTATTTTTTTTAATAATTATTCAAATATATTAACCCACTTTCCAAGTTCACTCTTGGTAGTTCAGATTTATATGGCAGATCCAACTAATGTTTACTAGCTTAGAGACCAGCTTTCTACACCATTTCTGTTTCTTTTTCAGATACATCATCCCAGTGTGCCAGAAACTCACAACTATGATGCACCTGTGAAAAACAAAGGCCTGTGTTGGGGTAACTCAAAACTGTGACTCAAAACAAGGCTGAAGGCATGATCTAAAGTGTACCAGTGATAAGCATTAACTTAAGGCAATTTTCAAGGCAATAAAAAGTAATTATTCATGTAGAAAAAACTTAAAATTGTGCACAAAAACCTCCAAAGTATTAATGAGGGTCAGTGTAATTTTAACCCTTCATTCTCTTTGAATTCTCTTCTCCATAAATACAAGCAATCCAAGAGATTAATTTTCTATCACTCTACACAACCCCTACCACTGAACTTGAGCAAAACATGATAAGCCAGCAAATTCCATGTTTAGTCTTGTGAATGTTGCTCATATTAGAATCCTATGGCCACAAAAAGCTCTATTTACTACAGTTAACTGCTGTTCATGTAGAAGCTCCATGACATTGTCTTTCTAGAATGTACAGAAACCTTTTCAGTCCTCCTGCATAAAAAAGTCTTCCCATGGTACTTCCCCCTATTTGACCTAACTGTGAAGTCTTTTTGTATCTGGTATTGGAAAATTTAATTTAACACAGTCTCACATTATTTCATTGTTGTAAACTTGCACATGGAATTTTCAACTGTTCCATGTTATTTTCTATTATATTCTTTACATTACTGGGAAGAAAATGACTTGAAGTTAAATACTGAGTCATTTGCAGCAACTGTGTCTCTGGGCTGGTGGAGGAAGAAACAAGTAAGAGGATTAAACAGGTCTCACACTATGACCATCATTCTCAACCCACCCAAGCAATTCTTGTCCTGTAGACAGAATATCAGCTACAGCAATAGGAAATTTGGGATGCTGCTCCCAAATTTCCTAACTGGTCAGCTTTGTGCAAAGAACTCCCTGTTTCTCTGCCCTGGAGTTTAGAGATTTACTGATTAAATGAACTGAAATTAAAATACTGTCTGCAAAAATAGGTAGAACTCAAGGTTTGCAACCTAATCTTCCAGAAGGAGGGAGACAATGTTAGAGAATGTTTGTTTAAAACAAAAGATTTAATTTATGACAAAGCCTCAGAGTATTTGCTGGAGAATGTAATATAGAGAATCAGACTTGTATAGAAAAGATTGGAACTGGTGTACGAGAAAACTTTACCCTGTTTTATTTTAAATAAGAGGCTGTAGTGTATTTTACCAAACATATTGAATTTGTAACTGTTTCAGTAGAATTCAGTAGTTGAACAAGAAGATCCATAAATTGGTTCAGTTGAATCTAATACACAAAACAGATGGCAGACAGACTTTTTGTGTGTTGCAGTATTCTGAAACTGATGCTAAGCACACCACAATTCCCTTCTATTCTGTTACTGCTTACTCTGTACTGTAGTAATTCTATTTTTTTTCTGCTAAGTTACAGAGTTTGCCTGAACTCAATATATGGTGAGGTTGAAAAGATAATGTGAGGATCTATTCCAAATGAGTCTTTTTAGCTTTTAAAATAGCCTAGAAATACTACTTCCAAACTCTGCTCTCTATACCCTGGAACACACATGAAATCACTAGTCAGTCATGTAAATTGTTTGGGCTACTAAGGATTCATTTGTTACCACTGTGATGCAACATTTTAACTTAAATTTCAGCAGACAAATCTGCAAAATACTTGCAAAAAATCCAAAGCTTGAAAACTGTATCCTCTGATAAGTATTTTAGTCATCACTTCCAGAACCTCTCATCTAACAGAAATGATGAAAACCACCAAAACTCAGTTAAGCTTCATATATCTATTTATGGTAGGGTTGACTTTACTCCTGCTATCAATTTCGAGCAGGAATAGTACTTCACTAACCTGAAATAAACTCCAAAACAAGTTATTTCACAGTCCCATTAGATAAATCCATAGAGTGAGAGAACATGATTTGTTTTTATGTTTTGCACAAGCAAATAAACCATCCTGCAAACAACAGTCTGATAGAAATCTCATACAAGTATTCTGGCACTGTGACATCAACTGCAAAGGATTCATTTCATGAGGAGGACTTCAGTACCTTCAAATCTCCAGCAATACCCTAAGCCAAAGCAAGCAAGTTTACCTGAACTCATGGAAGTAGGCTTCTCCCAGTTAGTTCCTTAAAATTCCTCATGCTAATCCCATACAATTTATGTAAAATATTGTGTAATAAAAACATGCAGCCTTTCAAGTCCAGGAAAGGAGCATTCTTTAAAGAAAAATCACACAGATTAAAGAGTAATGTTTTATTAAATATATAGCTGTAATACTTTGCTACTAAAAAGTGGACCTTACATTACACGTCTTGAAAGGAGAGAAATTATAGAGAAGATGGCACAATGTGTGTTAGTAAAGCAGTGTCATACTACCAAGCAAGACATGCTGGGAGTACTCAAGAGCCTCTGTGACAAAAGGGTATCCATGAGAATGTAACTTACAGGCAGATTTCTTGCTGAGTCCAAATACAGTATAAGCAATGCAGATGAAAGCCCATCATTAGCTTGGTCTTTATCAGCTCTAATGCTTGTTAGCACCTAAACCAAAAACACACTGTAAGCCTTTCTGGAAATCAAGTATTATTATTTCCTGTCCCATTTCTGGGGGGGAAAAAAAAATCTCCCCGAAAGAAAACATTCACAAATTCACAGCATGAAGCATAAAGAGTAAGTTTTCAAGACTCATACAGACATTTCAAAACCATGTGCATGGAAATTTGCACCCCATTTCGTACTATTTTTTTTTAGATTGGACAGATTGTAATATCATATCCAGTTTTATCTCCCAGACTAAGGAAATGTTAACAGATATTCTCAAACAGTAACATTAAGAGAAAAGAAGTGAACTACAAAAGCATTTTAAAATCTCATTTAAACCATTGACACTTATGACTGGTTTGAGATTTCTAAAGACAAACAGCTTGGAATAAAGTTACAGGTTTCTCCAAATTCATAGCAGCTAGAGAACCGGTTACATACTTAACAAATAAACAAAAAAACCATAACAAAATCACCCCAGAACAATTAAGATCAGAATGAAAGTAATGTGTTCCTTTAATACCTTGTCTAGATTGTCAGCAGTTGGCATCAATGTGAGCCATTCCAGTTTTAAATGCAACTTTCCTTTGGACACTTCATCCAAAGTAAACCACTGAAAATTAATCAAAGTAATGTGAAATAATCTGGCACCAAACAAAGATATAATTGCAACTGCTTCTTCAGGGCATTTAGGAAACTCTAAAGTCTACTAGGAATCTCTCAGAGCTGAAGCCCACATAATCTGAAAAGATCTGATCCATTAAAATATCCTATTTTACGTAAAATATTACAACACAGAATGACAAAAACAGCCAGACAAACCTCTACATTATATGATAAAAGCATATTTAAAATACCATAAAAATTCTTTAAGTTCTGTAAAGATGTTCTGGGAATACAAACCCTACACAATGTTCCTATAAAATTCTCTCTCAGGACAAAAATTAGTCTGCTGCACCTAATAATAGTTAAACCCAGCAATTAGCTATTCTCTTGCAAAAAAGCCTCTCACCAAATATATAAGTTACTATTTTTTACATTTACATTTGCATAGGACCGACAAAGAATGTCATTATTTTTCAGATTTCATTGGTTCAGATATCCCTTAAACCCCTGTACTGATCATCAGGGAATCTATTTCTACAGCATTAAGGTTATTCTTGCACATACAGGAACTATGCCCAGGAAAAAATAATGCAAGAACAACTACATATACAACATACGGGCCTTTGTAAACCAAAACTTACTGAACTTGCTTACCTCGTCTAGGAGACGCTCCTTTTCAACTTCAATTAAATCAATCATCAAACTAGAAAAACGGAGAGAAAAAAGTAGTATTTTAGCCAAGAAACAAAAGATCTAGCACAGAATTTAAACACCACCCTGTGCTCGCTGAGTATCCAGGCTTCCACTGAGATCAAAAGAGCAGCATACTATTATTTTAGCCCCTAAGAAAAGAAGAAGGAGGGAATGAAATGGCACAACGAAGATGAGTGCAGGAGAACAGAAAATAAGCCTACACTAGAGCCCATTTTGTAGCCACAAGGGCAGCTGGCACAGTATGACTCACATATATGTGACCCAACTCTCAAAACAGAGACCACATCAAAACTACCCACTGGAAATAGCACCTGGACATATGCTATGACCAAATTCATGCCTTGGCAGTGTCTGGGAGAGTTCTAGTTCTCACAAGCTAAAAATGTAGCAGGCAATGAATCTGCTAAAAATTTAACAGAGCAGACAACTGCATGCCAGCACATGAACATTTGTCTGGCTTTTTATTTTATTAGTACTGATGTACACATTATCTCACTTCCCCCCACCATCACTTCAGTGTAAGATTAGGAAAGTGCAAAGAAAAAGAAGCCTTTGTACTACCTACTTCTTTATTTTAATGAGAAGTAGGTACTGTTGCTCCTGTTAAGAGAAAAGGAGCTGGAAAGGTAAGGGAGTTCTACTCTGAATGGAAAGCAACAATGGGAGGTTCCAAAACTCTGCAAGAAATAAAGGTGACAAATTACTGGAGAAAGCAGCTGACTAAAACCCTGAAATGTTTATGGGTAAACACCTCTGGCCTATGGAGTCAAAGAGTGAGTCATGTTTGCAAAAGCATTACAGCAAACTTTTTTCTTTAATCAAATAGTTAAGATCAGCTCTTAAGAGAAAAACAAACTTCAGACACTCATTTAGAAGCTATGGAGATGAAGATGATAAACAGTTATAAAGCTATATTAACTTTGCCTGAAGAAAGAATTAAGACTTAGTGCTAGCTTACAAACATTAAATCAGCTAGGGCACAATTCTGGGTACCCACAATACTTACCTTGTTTTTTAATAGAAGATGTAAACATATAGATGTGTATATAAACACCCAAGCACTTTTTCATATAACAAAAATGAAGTAGTTAGGGAATTACTATCAAGATAATTGATTTATAAATACAATTAGATAGCAGAGCAACTGCAATAAAATAAAAATACTAATTAAAGAAAAATTACAAGATTTTGTCTCTTTCCAATACCTAAAAACATATTCTCCATAACATTTACCTTCCCAGGAAGTCATCTTTATCTGGATCTTCATCAAAGAGCTCAATCTCTAGCTCCTGTCCTGGATGTTCATACACTAAGGCCTGGAAGTTCAGTGAGAGGGCACTGTCAGTACAACTGACCAGCTTGGTTAAATAGCATAGTAACATAATAACCTGCAGTACCTCCGTGTAATAAAATACATCAGTAAGCAAATGCTTTAAAAAATTGCAGTTTAATGAGTAGAGCAATTTTAAGAGCTTTTCAGATTAAATTTGTTAACATTGGCTCTAAGAGACCAAATTACTTTTTCAAAATTACTGATGCTCAGTCTAGACAAAAAAAACAAAGAGTATATAAAACCAAAGGAGAATTTCTGTTTTGTTACAGAACTTTGGGCTTCTAGAGGGAAACATCAAGAAGCTCCTTGAGGACAACCCCAAAATATCCTCTTTAACAAAAGAATCTTTAGAAGATAACTCTTTACAGAACATACAAGGTATTTTTATTGGTTATACCTCATAAACTTCATTCCATTTTGGATTGAGATTTTCTTTGATGACCTTGCTTTGGAAAATTTGGTTGCCCACACGGATGATTCCATAAGGATCTGACTTTCCTTTGACAATCCCTTTTAAGTAAGTATCTTTCCCCTCCAGGTCCTGAGCTTCAATAAAGTGTATTCTTAGAACACCCTGAAAAAGGAAAAGATGAGTTTGTGTAGTAATCTGAAAGCTTCCATGTCATCACAACTTACACAATGGATGTTTTATCATTGCCATTGCCATTTCCTTAATATGAAACTTATTTTGGACATACTGTAAGCAAAAAATATCAGTGATGATCCACACACACAACAGACCTAGCACTCAAGAGATTCCTAAAAAGAAGAACTGTCATCAACCATCAGAAACATGCCAGTTACATCAAGAAATACCAGGTTTCTGAGAGTAGCAAAAAATAGCAACAACTTCTTAGTGAAGCAAACTAATAGTAATTTTCCATGATAATATAAAACATATGGTACTTAATTTTTAATCTATACAGTTGAACTATATTGCAGCAAGTAATATGTTTAAGATTCCAGCAAAACAGAATAAATAAATAAATAAATACATCTTTCTTGGTGTTCTTTTGAAATATTGACTTCCCAGAAATCATTAATTAAATCAATTATTATCAGTGACTGGATTCATAGTAACTTGTATCACTGCAGTAACTACTTAGAAATTCACACAGATTGTCTTGAACAGTTACTACAGAAAAAACAAAATGCCCAGTTATTAGTGTTAACAGAAACATGCTTACCTTTGGTATAGGAAACCGCAGCTGAGCAATCTGCACTTCACTGACAAGGGGGACTGTAATTCTATTTGGAAGGACCAAGTAGTTGGATATAATATCCAGTATTATTGTATCTGATAAGCCACTGTTGGAGAAAAGAATCCTCAGTTACTTAAAAAAAAAAAAAACCTCCTTTTGCTGCTTAACAACCTAAATGGAAAAAATATTTGCCTTTCTGGGGGAGTAGAAGACACATCTGGTTTGTAAACTTAAAATAAAGGATTCTTGCCCAAACGGCCACCAGGTGGAAGCAGCTGACACTGAATAGCAAAAACCACAGGGATGGATTTAAAGTTCCCATTTCCCTGCCACAGCCAAATTTCCCCCTCACCCTCGCCTTTTAAAACCAGCCCGGGTAAAAGGCTATTGCGTAAGTTCTCTTGTCTGCATTGCATACAACCAAGCAGATGGTAACTGTTTATTTACTTTCATATTTCAATAATGATTTATTTAACTCTTCTTGGAAGTTTGGCTACCCATTCCTGCATTGTTATGAAACCAGCTGTCCTCTTGAGCTGGGAGGACCATCATTTAAACCACAGACACACAGAACACAAGCTCACGGCTGAGCAAAATGTAGCCTAGGGAAGCAAAACAGGTTTTGTTCAGTGAAAAGGGAGTGGCAGTGCAACCACACTGGCAATGAATCACAGAAAACTCAACCCCACACCCCTCCACAAACACAGAAATGAGAACAATTTCCTAAGCTACAAGTTCACCCAGCTCAGGTCTGAACTGACAACAGATCAGTTCATTGTCAGACCAACAGCACTGGTTACACACATTGCCTACACGGGCAAAGGGGAGAACACAAGTACCCAGGAAGATCTCAGGAGTATGTCCAAAGGTTCAAAGAGGTAATTACAAGAATACTCTGAACTGCAGAGGTGCATTCTCACTAAAGTTGGTGGAGCTGCGATTTCTCCTCCTAAATACACTCCATGATTCCCTTTTTACAGTCTTTGTGAAATCAAGATGCAGATAATAATTTGCTGGATGAAGCACTTGCATGTAAGCACCTTGTGAAGTTTTTCTAAGACTGAATCTGAAGCTGGGAGTAGCTCTAACTCAGAAGCTAGCCTATAAAAACACAAAAGCTGCAGTGAAATGTGATACATATTACAGTTTCATTTGGAAAGAAAATGTTGTGGTGAGCAATTACCATTATGCTAGAGATGGGCAACAGAATGAACCCATTAAATACAATCTGGCCCATTAGAAATGCACACTGATTTTCATGCCAGAGGTTTGCAACCTGTACAGCCTGCATCCCCTTGGCTGCCCACTTCCACTGCAAACCCAGATAACTACAATACGTGATGGAACATGGCTGACTTTTTAATGGTACTCAGAACAACAGGAACAGAAGGAGCTCAAGGCTGCATCAAAATCAATGGACAGGTCTGTGCAGGCCTCTGGTTAGAAAGAAGAAACAGTGGATAATGTTACGATACTGCTCAGAGGAAAAAAGTTTCCTCTCCGCTTCTGTGGGATAATTCACATCTGCCCTAAAGAGTCTTCATTCCCCTTCCCTGCATGTAGAGCTTAGCCAATCACATTTACAGAGATTTTCATTCTATGTGAACTCTAGAAATTCAGTTTCAGTAATTCTTAAGACAAATACTGCAAGATAATCCTGTTATCTGAAGAGAAGCTTCATTTAGCCATCATTTTAACACTGTGCTTTTCAAACTTTTAAGTTTCATTTTGTCAAACATCTAGTTTTCAATTTATGTATGCTAAATTCTCTGAAATGAGCCAAGAAAATAGAATTCATTATTTTCTTAACAGTTGACAAAAAACTGAAGATAAGCATCTCAACCAGTCTTAACATTAAAAGGAAAAAAATAAACAAACCCAAGCTGAGGTGATGGTAACTACAGAAGCAACAATCACACTTTTCAAAATACAAGTCTAATGACAAAACTCCAGTATAGAGATCAGGTAAACTTTTTTGTTTCTGCTTTTGTTAGTGTCCCTACTTGGCGAGAAAGCTCTGCCTTTATGCTCAGTCCATGAAGAACAGATGACTAATGGAGAAAACCAACTGACCTAGGCTGCAGAAAGCAAAGGACCAGTGCAAGGAAAGCAAAGGTACCAAAGCTGCCTTGAAAGAAAGGCTGCTGTGTTCTCCTCTAGTATTTCCTTAAGATGACAGACTTTATGAAATAAGCCACAGGCATAAATAAACCTACTCTAGACTAGCATAAGGTTCAGAGACTGACTAACGTTCAAATAGAACTACAGCAATAAGAGACTCCCTTAAATAAGAGAAAGAAACAGTAACACAACACAGCCCAAGCACTGGAAGGACTCACAATCCTTTATGCCAGCATCAAACCCCAACTCTGACTCCAGAGTTTATTCTCATAATTTTTTCCCAACATTAACACTTGAATTTCACTAAAACACCTGAGAAAAATGAGCCAGCATTAATGAAGTTTCACCAAGTTATACGCAGAGAAACTGAGCTCCTAGAAGGTAGCAGATCTCTTAACTTTAAATATAGGGAGCTGAAAAAGAACACTCGAGATTGTACGTAACCTACTAATGAATTAAATGAATTCTAAAACAACATTATACTTTCAAGCTGTTTAAATCTCATCTAGTATTATCCAGCTGGGGTGCTCTCAGATGCAAAGTATTCTTCATGAATACAAGGCAAAAATGACAATCTTTTGCAATTTTTGTTACTTAAAGTAAGTGGTCTGACCTATGGAAAACACAGACAAACACTGACCAAACAACAGAGAAAGATGCATCAATATAAACCCTTATGCTGATGCATCATTAAAAAACAGCTTCCTAAGATCATAAAACTTTAGTCAATGGTTCTTTGTAAAATTACTTTTTCAGTTCATAAAAAGAAAAGAAGTATGCAGTGTTTCATATAGTTTGTTAGATATAGTTTATTAGACTGTCTTCAAAAGCTCAATTTCACTGCAGAAAAATAATTGTTAGCTGCCCACTCTTTTTTATTGCTCCCTACTTAACTTAATTTTTATCAGCTGTGTATTTTTCCTGTGCTGTCTTTATTCATACTGCAGAAACAGCACATCTCTGACTGCATAGAGTGTTTTCACTTTATCTCAAGCAACCCCAACATCTTCCCATCATCATCTACAACTCCTCCTGACAGCACTTGAGTATTCTCACAGCCTGGCTCCTCCTCACACAGAGATGTTAATTCCACTTCTCCACAAGCTGTACTAATGATGGAGTATGAATTACTTGTATGTCCTTCTCATTGTGGAGTCATATAGGAAGAGCAATGAAAGTTGCTAACAGCTGACAGGGAAGCATCCAGCAGCTAACACAGAAATTCAATTAGTAGAAGACATTTGCAGAGTACAAATAAGCAGTTTAGTGTGTAGCCAACAGCCATAAGACTAAAAAGGTACCGGTGGTGCCAGCAATCTCTTGTTCATCATTTTTTATAACAACTACAGTATGTCAAGTCATCATACCAAAATATACAACTTACCTATACAGATAAGAAAAACAAATACAGCACTAAAGAAACCTCTTGGCAAGGCAGAGCATGAGTCACCTCAGTTACAGTTACTATAGAAACTATACCACGTCTAGATGGCACCAGTCTGTGCATGTGTAGCCAAGTTTGGTTGCTCTGGAAACCATAAACTTGAGATATTTAGCGAGACTTTGTTTACATCTGAGGTTTTGTGTTTGCAATCGGGCAAATACGTAGCAGGATGTGGATCTCAGGAGCCTAGTAAACTTAAGTACTAAATGTAAATTTAGTCATATCAAAAGAGCGAATTATTACTCAGGAGCTGTATTTTGGAAGCCATTTTCTCTCACTGATCAAGAAAACCTCTTTCCTCAGAGACGGCCTTAAGCAGGCTTGAAACGTGAGCAATTCTTGCAGCCATTAACCTACTTACTGCAAGTTCTAATTTCGAACTGTTCAGCTGGGATTGCATGCAATGGCTTCACGTGTCTAAGGAAAGCAAAATCCACTTCAGTCGTGCAATTGATTACTCTGGGATTAATTTAATACCTACATTCAAACTCCTGTTTTGAAACAACAAAAAATTAATTCTGGAGTCAGCCAACTCTTGAGAGTATGGGATCTAATAAAAGGGGTAGTCACAAAATCCAAGCGTGTATCAGATCCACCACTATCTCCTTTGCCATTGTCTCCATATTAAAAAAGCCCCTGGGTAACTATTAAAAGCTGGTAATTATGAATATATTCATGGATTTAACTTTATCAGGATTGCAATGATTCAAAGCAGCTTGATTTGCACCTCTATTGATGCTTTTTAATCTGGGATTTTATCCTGTGGTTTTAGGAAAAGCTCTGAATAAGCTAAGCATTTTTATAGCTATATATGGTCAATATTTTTGCTACTCCAGTTGACCTTCACATAATACACTGAAAGCTTTAAAAGTAAGCACTTGAAGATATTACAAACTTTATTTAATTTGAATAGTCTTAAGGTATTTCTAACTACCTTTACACAAGCAAATAGAGATGGATTGGCATACAAAGCCAAGAGCCAAGATGTCATGAACCCACTGGCATGAAAGGAAGGCTCTGTGCCTTTCTGCTGTCCTAGGAGTTGGCAGATAGGAAATTCACAAGATTCTGGAAATCTGGAAAGGCTGAGAACACTAAGAGAAGTATATTAAAAATTATATTTCAAAGTACTTTTCACAAGACCTCCTAGATATACTTTTGGCGTACTTTGACTTGTAGTGAAATCACTATCTTCTGCAAATTGAGCAATTTCATATAATTCCACTTTAAGAGAGAACTGCTCAGAGTCATCTAACCTGAAAATGATTCAATTGATGGTCTTCGGATTTTCTAGGCTTTACTGGGGTGCAGATATAGCAAACACTACTTTAGGTATACTCACTTCAGTCCTGGGACATCCAGAAGATTGGTCAGCCCAGTCCAGTTAATTTCCAAAAGCTGTGAATTACAGAGAAAAAAAGGAGGGGGGAAAAAAAAAGGAAGGAAAAAAAAGAAAATCAACTTAGAATTCATAACACTGAAGAAATAAACCCAATTGTTATAAAATCTGATCAGTGGAGAATTAAGCAGTTTCCAGGATTTTCTTAAACAAACAAACAAAACAACCCTCTTCCATTCTTAAGAATTTTTAGACACATTTTTTAAAAGTTATAAAAAGTTTCACCATTCTCTTATCCACTCTTCCACCGTGCACATAAATACACACACCCCACTATATACACAAGTACACAGGATCTACTCCATACAACCAATACAGAATAATGGAATGTGGTCCTATTTTCTGGAGAAATATTTTTAGAGTCACCATAGACCTGTTATAGATGAACATGAATTTGCAAATTATAATAAACTGACAAAGAATCCCACGTGAGACCAGGAAAATAAGAGATCTAGAAGACATAACCAACAGAAAGAATGAAAAATTCGGATTAAGAAGGTGGAAAGAAGATGGGGTAACAGCTTGCAAATATAAGAGGAGGCTGTTTTCAAGGCACAAGTTCATTCTATCACTGATAAAGAAGAAAGGTATTAACAGGATTAAATATCAAAGTGAGAAAAAGACTCTGAAATAATTAAAAGGGATAACTAATTGCTAGATCACACATACTTTCTTCACTGAAAATCTTTGCAGAGTATTATGCTGTATAAAGGTACCTATTCTGTTTCAGGATTGCTGGCACTAACAACTAAATCAAAACATCCTTTTTGATCCCATAATATTCTAATTCTAGACTGCAAAACCAACAGACCCGAGTTCCTCCAGTTCTCTCTTCATTGAATGATTTCTATTAACTTCACAGAAGTTAACAGAATATTTAAACAACAAACAAAACCCAACTCACCCAGTTACCACTTTTCCAAATCCAACTCACCCAATCTAAGCATAACTGTATGAGAAAAGGATATTGATATTCCTCAGTTAAGAAACTAAAGGTAGTGGTTCAGCTAAAAGCTAAAACAAAACAACAAATCTCTACAAGAACAAATGTTGCATATTTTCACAGACAAGAATCATCACCCTGCCTTCATATTCTTTTCTAAAAATAGCACATAACATTTTTTTACAAAGGATCTATTAATAGCTTAATTAGTGATTTCGTTTGCGAATACTTCCAGTAAAGATAACACATAATGCATTTACTCATATAAGGAACACTGTTACTTAATATACTTTTGTAATAGTAGCAAAATATTTAAATGAACAATATTACCAAGCCTATGTGCAACAAACACGCAGGAAAAAAAAGACAATCATTATCCTTTCAATGAAAAAAGAAAGATGTAATAACCAGATATTCCAGAACAAAAGGCAAGACATATCATGGGACACACTGCAAGAACCTACACAAGCCAGCTCCATGCCCTTGCCAGAAACAGGGCTAAGGCTATCCTGGGCTTCATGAAGACAATAAGGGACTGGAACACGATGTCATGAGAGATGCCCAGTACCTTAATTACTTTTGTGGCCCTTCACTGGACTTGTTCCAGCATGTCCCTGTCTCTCTTGTACTGCGGAGTACACCAGTGCTGTGGTGAAAGGAAAAATCTCTCTCAACCAGCTGACAGTGCTTCTCCCTAATGCAGCCCAGGATGCTGCTGGCCTTCTTTGCCACAACTGCACATTTCTGACTCCAGTCCCCCTTTCTGTCCAACTGAATAGCCCATATCTTTTCCAGCAAAGCTTTCCAGCCAGTCAGCCCCCAACCTGCCCTGGGGGACAGGGTTATTCCTTTCTAGGCACAAGACTTCACATTTCCATTTGTTGAACTCCATGGGATTCCTGCTGGCACATTTCTCCAGCTTGTCAAGGTCCCTCTAAAGAGGAGCACAACTATCAGGTGTATCAAGCACTCCTTCCAGTTTTAAGCAAGCAAACTTGCTGAGAGCACACTCTGTCCCACCATCCAGGACAGCCATGAATTTGTGCTGGCTCCAGTATTTTCTCCTGGGTAAACCACTACTGACTGTCCTCCAGCTAAACTTCATGTTGCTGACCACAACTCACTGAGCCTGAAGGGTTTAGCCACTTATAAACCAAACTCACTGTCCATTTATCTAGTCTGTACTCAGCAGTTTACCTATGAGGATGTGGCAGAAGACAACGTCAAAAGCTTTGCTGAAGTCAAGATACTCTGTATCCATAGTTCTTCCCTCATCCACCAAGCCAGCCTTCTGATCACAGAGGGCTATTGGCTTGGTTAACCATGAGTTCCCATTCATGACTCCCAACTGCCTACTCCCAATCACTTTTCTTGTCTCTTCTCCCTTACCAGCAGGACCAAGATCACCACTTGAGCCCCTGTGCCCTTGAATCACCCCCACAGCCGTGCAGTCACGTTTCGTGCTTTCCAGATCTCCCCGTGCTGTTGATCCCCACAAGGAGGAGCAGCAGTGGGTAATAATCTGAGGGGCAGACAAGCTTTAACAGTTGCAACATCCTGAATCTGAGGTCCAGGCAAACAGAAACCTCATGAGGAAACAGGTCAGGCTGGCACATGGGGCCAGGAGTCTCTCAGTAGTGACCACTTTCCCCTTTCTCCTGATGCTTCAGTGCATTCAGGCTCTGCTGGCTCAGATGCTCCCAGGCCCTCTCTGCTACACTTGCCCCAAATCTGTTCCACACTGCAAATCTGCAGATGGGATGGAAGTCATCTTCCTTGTGGCAGAAAATTTCCATCTTTCCCTATCATGGAAAAATTCCACCCAGTAGCTTCTCCAGAAAGTCAGAGATCCTGTTTCACATGTTCCCTCTCTACAGAGAATCACGCTAGATGCCTATGTAAGGGAAACTAATTTCAGACTAAGCCATCTACCTGACATACATTTCTTATATATGAAAGCAGACTGTCAGAATCTCAAGTAAAAATTCTTCAGCAGTTCTACAGAGATTGCTGACTTTCATCCTTCTTCAGGTGAAAGCACAAAGCTACCACCGGCTGCAGTACCACTTTGTATTCAATGTCTTTTTTAAAGCACCTCATTTACAACTAGTTTTGCTCACTTTCTAATAGAATACTAGCAGGATTATTTTTGTGAGAAAAGGCTAATGCACATCTGCTTATAGAATACAAGCAAGTCTAAATGGCAGTAATACCTTTCAGAGGAGAGTAAGTTCTTAGCTAAAACTCATACAGTAACTGAACAGTCTTTTTCCTTTTTTTTTTGAGGTGCTATATTTTTTCTACATTATTATCAATTTAAAGGTATGAGGTTTTTAATTTCCAAATTTAAAAAAACCCTTGTTGAAAATAATTTGTTATAAAATGGGTTCTTTTACGTTGGTATGTAAGCTTTAGTTGTACAGTTCTAAAATAACAAACTATGTGCTAGAACACAGAACATTTACATTTAGGAAAACTAAGATGATTTCACTACATTCTTCTTTGAAAATTAATTGCGCAAATTATTAGTATATATTCTCAAATCTCCTCTTCATCTTAAATCTGGAAAAAAAAAGTTAAGAATTAAATAATGTGAATAATTTCAGTTTTGTAGTACTTCCTCAATCCTGCAGACCCACAGATGTTTAAGTAATATAGCAAACAAGTAGCTCAGTAGTAGCTGATAAGACTAACCACAACTTGAGTATTCAGACTGATTCTCTTGTTCTAATCACGAGTTTTGACTGTACTTTATGAGACACTTTAAAAATCTATGCAGTCTACCAAGGTTCTAGAAGAAGTAACTTTATACTGTTTCAAGACAAGGAACCCAATTTATGATTTATTTTTTCTTTACTGATAGGCAAAATAGAAGGCAAATGCACACCATAAATACCCTCAAAAAGGGGTTCCTATCCTAAGGTGTTCATACCTGCATCCTGTATTTAGCAATTTTACATAGTGATGTTTTCAGACTAAATAGCAAATGAGAAAATATTTGCATTTCCTTTTGTTTTCATGTTTGCATACCGTAATTAACACAGCAAAGTCCTGTAGTGTCTCCTAAACAGACTTCACTGAATAAATGCATTGAGCAACACAATGCATGTTGAAATTCAGCATTGAGAAACATCTCTTGCACTGGACTGAAACGCTAATTCCAGCAGTTTCTGTATTAACTGCCAGAGCCCAAAAGAAAACCAAGAACAACCTAAGAGATGCCACTGAGAACTGATACTTTTCATAGATGTGACTAAAAGCATTTCAAAAGGCTGCAACACAGCATATGAAACACAAACAGTGCCTATGGTACAACCTCAGTGTCAGTATTTTGATTAGTACACACCTCTGCTCACAAACAAGGCTACCCATTCACTCCATCATCAGTCCTTAGAGCATGAAGAATGGAAAAACAATTACACAAATAACCTGAAAACAGTGCTATTAAGAGTGGTCACTTAGACAAGAAATACAATTAGTACATACAATATCAGAAATTCTCTTCACTTATTGTACAGGACTAAAGACAAAGAACAATTTCAGAAATGTTAAAGACAAATCTTCTTCCATTTGAAGCTGAAGCTCAGAAATTAAAAAACATTACTTTGGCTAAGCACTTTACAGGATTATTAGAAAAGCTTTGCAAATAAATCTTATGCCATTAAATGTTGTGGAAGGAATATGAGCCTTCAAACTCCTGGCATAATCAAGCTTTCACTGTTTGGGCTTTGAAGGTAAGTTCTCCTTGCAGATAAAATTTGTTGCATTTGCCCATCACAGAGCTTCCTTTCCAGTTCTACCAGAAGCACCCAGCAGTAACACAGACTCTAATTTTAGTCTGCAGGTATTAGGGAGAAATGCTTTTTTTGTTTTCTTTACTTATACTTTTTTTAGTGTTCTATCTGCCCCTGCCATCACCTCAACATTCCATTCAATAAAGATGTTTCAGGTCTTCTCCTGGCTTCCAAAGGAAATCAGACCAGCAATAGATACACCGTTTGCAACTAAGAAGAGTTTTCCAAAAGGCAACACCAGTTCAGACAAAAAACATCCTTACACCTGCAGAGGTATAGAAATAGCACTGACAGCAGACAAACACACAGCAGACTGAGAAGAAATGAGGCAAAGAACTTCTTAATAGGCAGAAGGGAGCCCCCCAGTCACAGTCCAGCCACATACCAAGGGATTTTATTCTACATTTTGGGGACTGCCATGCCATGACTTGCTGGAAAAGAAGATGACCCCCTAACTTGTGGTTCTGACATAAGTTACAGGAACGTTGCCATCCTAACTAACTGAAGAGTGCTATGGAGAAAAAGGGAGCAAGCAAAGGACTGCCAGCTGATGAATCTTTTATGAAGCACCAAATATAAAAAATTTCCATATTTAAAAAATCGCTTAACAATATAATTTCCTTCTCTGTCACTGCTTTAAGCAATGCATAATTCCCTTAGTTTAGCTAAATTCAGAGAATGCCAGCTGGTTCTCTGCAGCAGAACTAACAGGGCACTGGAAAAACTGTGTGCAGGATTTGTCACTAAGTGAAATTCTGCCAGAAGCCAGAAACGATGGCGTTTTTCCACAACACACTGAAACTGAGAGGTGATGTGCCTTACAGAGCTCACTGATGTGCCTCTACCAGCCAGCTTACTGGACAAAGGCAGGATTCCAGACACCAGTTACACTTTCCAATGAAGTAGTCTGTGTGTCTTGTTACTCAAACCTCTTACAATTCTTCCTCTGCTCAGAGAAGTGAAAACAAATTTTGTTATCTCCCTGAAAACCAAGAAATTAATGTCTTACCAAAGCTCTGTACTGAGAACTAATGCAACACATACATTAGAAGAGGTTAAAAAATAAAATTTAAAAATAAACCCCTGCAGCCTATAAGAAAAGGCAGTCTAAAACCTCATGAGTATCTCTATACAACATATATCTCTATATGACATTGGGTGTTCTCAAGACCCTAGAAACCTTTACAAAGGGAAAAATACGTAGTGGAGTATAGAATACACAAGGCCATAAACAAAGTTCACAGACGCACAAAAGGCAGCCTCTAAACACTGCCAACCTTCTGGCTTGATTTGGCTGCCATAAGCACCACTAATTCTCAGAAGGGAAGCCACACAGTATTTTCAAATGCTGATTAAAAACTTCCTGCTAAACAAGTTATGGAAGCGTTAAGACTTCTGCAGGAAAAACTTAAGCCACGAGGAGACAGTTCCATGGGATAAGCTGTGTTTCTTCTCAGAAATGCATTACAAGGAGGGGACTAAGATGCCCTCTTCTGTTGCTTGTGAATGGTCATACAGAGACATGGTACAATTTGTCTGTTAGCAGAGCAAAGCCCATCACCACCTACAATGCTGAAGTGCTGGCATTGTTGTAATAATTTAATATGTAACATTATCCAGTGTATCTCCCAGGAAACTCAGCCGCTCAAAAAATACTACAGAGAGTAGTTGCTACAGTAGTCCCACTGGTTGCTATAGGAAACACGGAGTATCTCTGCACAGAAATCGTGTTCAAAAGTTTCGTAACTCTCTGAAGATTTAAGTGAGACAACTGCTTGAGAGGTAAGATGTATAGTCGAGGGGGCAGAAGACAAAGCAGGCAAGTGAGTTAAGTGACCAGAAGCAGGATCGCAGTTGACTTTACACAAATCCAGTGCACCTGCTGTTCTCCACAGTGCCAGCTACTCACAGCTTCATTCAAGCCAATTCTCTCCACTCTCTCTACTCCTTCCTACCCTTCTACCAGTCTGCATTTTGGTTCACAGCCTCACACCAGTCTTGACACTCTCCTGACTTTAGTGAGCCGGCTCAGGCTGCTAAAATACATCCGAAGGACAGGAAACTGGGCACTTCTTGTGATGTTCAATATCCTGCCAGCTCATCTCCCTTAGCCAGCTTCCTCTAGCAGCATAAGTTTCAACACTGGTGTAGGAGAGACAACTACACTGAATGGGAGGGCACAGGGAAAAAAGAATATGGTGCTGTGGAAACACCAACTGTGATGGCCCTTAAAACATCCCATAAACTACCAAAATCTAAAATCACTGAGAAAAAGATAAGTTATAGCAAATTGTAAGTATGCTGAGTAGCAGGGCAAATCATTCACTTCATAAGCAACAAGACTAATTCTTAACAAATATTATTCTAACAGTAGCTGTGCATCAGCATTTATACAGGTGTTCCACAAACCTGACAGTCTCATATGTTCTAGAGGCAATCTATGCATTCTACATAACCACTTTATGTTTATTTCCAGCCATTTCACTGGGACTCATTCTTGCTGCAAGCACTCCTTTTGAGTCTAATTTTCATCATACTTATAATTTTGGAAGTCCATCCAGCCAGTTTTCCAAAGGCAGACAATATTAAATGAAACTAAATCTATATAAAAATAAATCAAAACTACAGGACAGAACCAATCTGTAAAGTGAGTAGAGGGAGAGTAATACTCAAGTCAGAAAGTAGAAAGCAAAACTGTGAATCTGAAACTGAGAGCTTTGGAAGAGCTGCCCAATTTTCCTGGAAGACATCCTGTTTTCCAGCCATTGTTCTTTTTAGAACAATAGTATTTTTATGTGTTTGTCTTATTGGGAGGGTCTTGGCTTTTATTAAGAGAAAATGATTGGGTTAGGACACACCCTCAATTCTGAGTGCACCACTGAATAAGCTTTTGAAAATTACCCATTTATAGTACAACTATAAGCCACCTAAACTTCTATAACTGAACCACAAATCAAAATAACTATGTAGTGACTTGTGCTAAAAGTAAAATCATAACTAAAACTTTGGGAACTGAGTATCTGGTAAATATATATAATGTTAACATTATGAGAAGTATGCAAAGAACCTCACAAATCCTGACTGTTAATCCAGTGCTACCTTCTCTCTAGCATTGACACTCAGATTTAAAAGATTGCTTCAAACATTAGCATGCACATATTTCCCTCCCTTAAAATCTCCTACATATTTGGACATTTTATAAGCTGATGAAACTTTTAGCACCTTCTTCACAATAACAACAAAATACAGTATATAAAAAGGTTTCATAAGATGTAAGAACTCTTGAAAGATCAAAAATTTCATGTATTACTCAGAAATATGAGACTGGTAAACTCATAGGCCATGTTGCCTTATATAGTCATTAAGTCCAGCAAACAGATGATACAGAGCAAGAGGAATTGTTGCCAGTTACTTTAGACTGGAAAATATGAGAACAAAATCTAATGCTAGCTGCCAACTAATTCCTCTTCTCTTCTAACAAAAATATTTAAGAAAAGCTTTCTTTGGCTGCAGCCACTTGCTCTCTAGTAAGAGAACAGAATTTGGTTCTTGCTATAATAAGCATTATTTTACATTTTTCTACCGAAGTCAGAAAAATAAACACTGAGAAAACACAATGCAGTGGGGAGAAGTCTGCTTGGAAAAAGCTGAACAGCCATGGATAACTGTCAAAATTATGGGCTACCTTAGATTATTTGTTGAACCATTCACCCTTAGGTTTGCTCAGACCTTGACCACTACCTTAGTTTTTAAATGAAAGGAGCATGAAAAATACTTTTAACATTTTTGTAACTGAATACTTTTGGGGAGAACTTAACTTTTTAATAGTCCAAGCTGATACTCCACTCTACTTCCCATCCTTTTTTTTTGTCCCAAGTCAACCGAATCCCTAATAAAGTGTCATGGGGATAGGAGCAAGACAAAATTACTGTGGGCAAAGTATTTCCCAAAGTTCAGAAACTGACCCCAAATGACAGGTGTTTCACTTGGTATGTTTTCAGCTTCTTCTCTCACATGCAATCTGTCCTAGTTACGCACTTTGCAGAGGCATCACCCTTAGAGTGGATCAGGGACAGAAAGGACTGGGCACAAGTACCAGATTGAAAATCTACTGGAGAGGGCTCTGGGAGTACCAGAAGTGGAAAGTTTGGATACCTCCTACCAGAGCAGGATGCTGGGAAGCAGAGCAGTGCCAGGAACTGCTCATAGGGATGCCTGCTGCTGATCTCTCCCTCCCTACCACGGCCAGCTTTCCTACCTCTCCCCCAGAAGGCACCAAACAGAAGCATCTGCAGGAGGTACCCCAGGGAAGCAATCCAGACATACTGGGTCAGGTCATGGCTCCAGCACAGAGTGTGTCAGAATGGCTTCTGCAGAAGGACTGTACAAAGCAGAACTGAGAGAGACAACACAAACAACAGCTAGAACATGGAGAAAGGTTATTCCTGTAGGGGGAAAAAAAAAAGGCAACGCATCCATTCACACAGCTACACTTTTCTCCCTGCTCCTCTAAACCAGAATGTTTGCATTTAACTTCTTTATTGGATGGTCCCTGGAATGAGCTGGGGACTGTACTGAGTATGGAAATTGTTTAGGAGAGGACTAAATAGCAAAATAATATCAGAGAGTATGCTAACAATAATATAGTGCAAACCAGCATAAGACAGCATTCAATCCTTGTCAGGGCCATGCTTACTTTGTTACTATAAACATGAAGATTAACAGATGTCCTACACTCACTGCTCAGCCAGAGGGTAAAAATGAGGTGAAACTTAAGCAGACATCTCCTCGTGTATAGGCTCACTTCAAAGAAATCTGTGGAAATCCAAATTTAGTTCATCCCTAGTACATCATCAAATGTACTTCCTCAACTATTTCCAAATAAGAGCAATGATGTTTTATCAGTTTTGCATGAACTAATTCACTTTTACAAAAACACTGACTTAATCAGTCTCAAAATATTTCCAAATCCTTGCATATTTTACTAAGATTAAAGTCTCCATTCATTCTACCCAAGCACACATGGTTTCTCTAGACAGATGAAACGATCCAAATAAATAACATAAATGATGCAAGTTGTTTCTAGGCCATACATAAACACCCAGAACCAAACCTATCTTTTCAACAAGGTAGCAAAAAATTTATCATAGAACATTTGTTCTTAAGAACTTATTACAAGAATGTGATTTCTTTGAAGAAAATAACATGCTTTCTAAAGTTGAAGAATTCACTCTCGCCCCCCAAGCCTTTTAAACCAGACCAACTTCTCAGAGCTCCAGACTGCTGATGAAACCAAGATGATCAATTTGAGATGCTTCAAAGTGTCTAAACCCATACACTTGTAATTTGTGACCTGCCAGTCAGAAACTGTTAAACCTTGACACCGTAAGTTTTATGTTTAATTACAATATATTGAAGAAAAGCTTCCAATGGCAAATATACTTCCAAGTAAGAGATGGAAACAATTAATTTCTTTAAAGAAGTCTGTGTAGCATAAGAATTTCCACATTGTTCACATTTTCTATTAAGCTCTCTTCCTGATACAGTACTGAACTTCAAATTGCTGAAACTGCCTCACACACACATACACAACATCAAAGAATTGTCCACCAGCCAGTCAGTGTGCAATGTGTACTATGTCACCCTTTATATTTTTATAAAACAAGATTTGCTGAAGTGCTGTGCCTAAAACTGAAAGCATTTGAGGGCTGTCCTCTTGTTCACACACGCTAGTCGGGCTGTATCATTTTCCTACCAGCAAGACCTTGTGGGCTCAACTGTGTTTTACTATTATTCCTGCCCAAACGTGCACTTGGGCCTAGCACACTTTCCAGCTAAATTCTGTTACCTTCTCTCTCCTTTCCACTTCTGTGAAATTTTAAGTTAGATCATGTACCTACAGAATGTCATGAGAACACCAACAGAAGCTTTTTACAAGCAATCTAGATGGTATCTTTTGATCTTGCCTTATTCAGAAGGCTTGTAATAAAAGTTTGACAGCTTTGACAAAACACACTTCTAAATTCCAAGGTAGTTATTATCCATCTTGGTTCCTGATAGCATTCATAAAATTTGTCCACTGCTTATCTGTGAAAGCTCAACCAAACAGTAGTGATTTTCCAAATTCTTTCCTTTTGCTGCTTAATTCTTGCTCCATTATTTTCTAACTACCATCATCAGCACTGTCAAAAAATGTAGAAAGGGAGAGAAAAGTGCTTACAGGTTTCCTAAGGAAAAAAAGGGATAGTGCTCCAATTAGGGGCATGTCTCCAATTAGTGGCTCCAGGATAACCCTCATGGTGCCATGGATCTGTGGAAAGGGAAGAAAAAAAGACAATAAAATTGACCTTAGTTCAAGTTTTAAATAAAATTTATTTGCTGCCAATGCTCACACTTCTAATTCATTAAATTCTTGCTTATGGAAGATATATATAAAAATTCTTTCTTACTTTACATGTCACCCAAACCCAAAAAAATTCACACAAGCATTCAACAGCTGGGCTTAAAAATTCATTACATTCATCTGTATCATGCAGTGTCATGTTGGTGGTAATTTCCTAAAAGTGTGAAGTAGATTATTTCTACAGCTCAACGTAAACAAATTTGACACAAGAAGCACAGCAGCATCCACAGGTACTAGAGCAAAAGCAGGTAAATGCTTATAGGTGTGTCAAGACACACATGCAAAAGATCTTCCTCAGGGAGAGATCTGTTATCAGGAAGTTAAGGAAACCTCAGAAACAATATCAAATGGAAAGACTACTAATAGTAATTGCATCTAAACCAGTAATTCTGTCTGACAGTGAGATATTAAATGAAACAAAATTTTAAGGTCTGTGGTGCCTTCATAAACTGAGCAACACTTGAACACATGACACATCACATTGTCTTGACGTGAAATTATCTCCAGCTTTTCCTATATAAATATTATATATTTGAAATAGTTCTACATCTTAAAGGAATTTGATCTTTTAAGTCATGTTACTGAAATTACCATGCAATATCAACACTATTTAAATGAGAAAAAAAAATAGTAAGCTAGAAAACTACAGTTTCTTTCTTATAGATTATTTCATCAGAAAATAATGACTGATATGAAAATCAAAAGAAAAAACTTTAATTTCACCTGTATACTTTTCACACCAGCTCTGCAGAAGTACCTCTTGATCTCCAAATCAATTTCACAGTTTCCAACGAAACTAAACCAAAAAAGGAAGTATACATTTCACTTTTATGGACTAAATTGCAATAAACTGTTGGTTCTGTTTTGCACTGTCATGACAATGTATTTTGTATCTCAGTGTATGCACAAAAAATGCACGTTGAAATATCAGAACATAAAACAATGTCAGTCTGCTAAAACATCCCCTTCAAAACATCACCACTGTCATCAAAATCACTCAAATTAATACCTAGGTTTGCTATCATCTCCAGAGGGATGCATAACAGAAAACAAGCAAGAGGCCCAACTTTTGGGAAGTAATGGACACAGAACTCATACTCCATTTCACGAAAGCTCTACACAGATCTCATTGATAGTAAATCTACCCAAATTCATTCTCATCTAACATAATCATGAGAAGCACTAGACAGAAATGCGTGTTATGCTAAAAATGAAACTTGTCTGAAATATTCATAGACTTGCAAAGCCAGTCGTACTTAGAATTTCAATAAGCAGGGCATGCTGAGCTGAATGATCCTCTAAGCAAGTTTTATGCCAAAAACAGTTGAGCCCATTCTGAAGGGAGAGAAGGCAGGAAGCAAATTAGAGAATATATTAAAAACTATGCAAATTTTTCCCTGAACAGTTCTTGTATTCCGTTTTTGGGGATGCAAGGTCAAGTGATTGGAATTTCCCAGATGCTGCCCTGTATTTTAGATTTGACAAAGACGGTAAAAAGAAGTCCCATCTATTTTGCCCATGCTACAAGGCTACAAGATTATTCACACACAACTGAGGCTTGGATTTTTAGCTACCCTCCTTGAAGTTTCATGCAGTTCAAGCAGAGCTGAGCTTTTTTCCAAGAGCTGGTACTGCTGTGAGACACACTGGTTCTGAAAACCAACAGATTTTGAGACTCAACAAGGAGTTCAGGAAGAAAGCTTGAGACTCTGATTTAGTAAGGAATTGGTCAATGATTGTACAGAATGAGAGCTAAAAGCAAAACCCAGCAGGTTGAATACCATGCTCCAGGTAGGGAGAGGTGAGCTGGATGAGGACACTGGCTAAGTAGATAGAGGCTGTAACAGAAGAACAAATGAAATCTGAAGAGCTTTCTGAACAGACTGCCTAGGTAAAGAAAATGGAAGAAGGAACCAAGTGGGATGGAGATGAGGCAGATTAAAGCCAGACACTGCTGGAAGGAGAGAGAAAATGTTTCCTCTGCAGGGCATCCTGTTCCAGACTCTGCAGCAGAGCCCAGTTTTCTGCACATTAGTTCCTCAGACCGGGCCTGTACAGTGAAACACTGTTAGCTGTGTTTGGGAGTATGAAGGGATGTTATTACAAAAATGTTTGGGGAATTGTGAACAAAATGGAATTCTTCTCTTCATCGGCCATTCTAGGCTCAAGTCAATATAAAATAAATTACTCTCACAATAAGAGCAGAACAGCAGGATTGCTGTTCCTCCCCCTGAATCTGATGGCCACAAGGTACTAGCAAAAGAAAACAAAGACAAGAGCTGCTGCATTCCGCATATCCACTATCCAAATCATCTGTAACCTCCTCTACTCTGTGTGTGGCAGTGCTGTCTTTCGGAATTCAACAAATGCAAATCTTATCAATCCCTTAAACAGAAATAAACAATAGCACCAAGACTTTCCTGTAAACATCCATCACTGGAATTTATTTTTGACTATTGAAAAGATAACACTATGCAGAATCCTTTTTGTTCAATGGCCAGTTTGGGGAACTGGAAGACAACAACATGATGGGGTCTATGTCAAAGGAAGGTGACAGTTGCTTTCCTTGGAAAGAATGTAGTGTGACTGTACAGTTTAAAAATAGGTGCATAACTTCTAATACACAATTTAAAACGATGTAATTTCTATTTTTAAGCCATCTAACTATATATAGACATAGTAGGGATATATATAAATACACTCCCACATATTTATATATAGTTGCATAACAACATGACACAGAGAAGCAAGGTCAATTAAAACCTGCAACTGAAACCTCAATCTCAACACTCTGCAGCATCAGAACTATTTGAGTTATGAAGACCGGGAAGCAATATACTTGTTTGAAAATCCATAACAACATGATGACAAACTGCAGTAAAAATAGTAACAAACTGCATTTGAGGGGACTAAGTCAACAAAATTTAACTTCATAATAAAGCTAAATATGGTGTTATCTCCTAAGATATTTGGCTGAGTCCATTAACAGTCGATGCCTATGCAATTCCACTGTAATATACCATACAACTTGAAAGTTCATTTTGTAAGCAAATTCTGTACATTCAGATCATAATATCCCAGAAATATTTATGATCCCTTTAAGGTACGGAACACTGAGATAGATTACAGTTTAATGAGGACACTCTTGTAAGAATATTAACAGCAGCTGTACTGAATCAGAAGAAAAGTGCAATGTACTGCATGTGGTCATTGTAGCCCATGAAAGATATCCAGAAGAAGAGAAAATAAAAGGTTAGGACAAAAATATTTCCTATATAACAGAGATATGTGGTTCTGTACACTGGACTATCTTAATTGTTTGTAGAAGGTCTTTAGACCCTATTTTTCAACTGTCTTCTGGCAGTACAATGTAGTGAGTTTCCCCATTCAAGTACTCCACATCTGAAAAAATCTGCCATGTGTTTCAATCTGCAGCCCAAAACTCTTTCAGTGCATCAATTTTTTTGTATCATAAGAAGCTGAAAAAACTCAGGTTACTAGTAATTACTTCTTCAGTCTCTCAATCTTTTTTGCTTTCTTTGCTACAGTTCCCATTTAAACTGAGTTTATCTTGTTTTCTGTTGATCCATAACCTTTAACTTCCACCAAGTATCTACTACATTCATGCACTTTAGCAACTGTAAGACTCCTTTTTATTAACAATTTATTTAGATTTTTATCTTCATTTGCTCAAATAGATGAAATTTTTCCCTTGCCCGTATTTGTCATCAAGAACTAGACTTTTAAACTGTAACATGACTTTTGATAATTTAACATAAACTCCACAGTAAGAGAAAGGTAAAGCACTCCCTTCACAAATACGGTCCTCAAACGGAACCTTTAAATACAGTCTCCAGTGAGTGCTTTGTGGATTAGCTATTCAAGCTACTTAGAGTGAAGTTCTTAATTGGATCCTGAGAGATGCACAAAACCTGTCCCGAAGGGTTCTGAAAAATAGTCTGAAGCAATGATCATAATGCACTCAGTATCCTTGCAGAAACAACAGAAACTAAACCAAAACACACTCCTTTTGCAATTAAAATTAAAAGCAGACAAAAAAAAAAAACCCTCAAGGATGATGCAAAAAAATACTCTAGAGTTTCAGAGACACATTGAAACTACTTAAATGTACTGTGGAAGGTCCAAAAGCAAATGCACACACCCCACCACAAACAACTGACAGTAGAAAGGCTAAAAGAAGCCACAATAGTGAAACTGCAGGATAAAAGGGGATTCTTAAAAGAATTAATGTACTTTAAACAGAAAAAAAATATAAATAAAATAAAATCTTTCCTTCCTTCCCTCACCACACACCCCACAGGGCTTGGCTTCCTACAACTATTCTTATGAATGTTGGAAGAGGTTGTTTTCCTTCTCAACTGTATTTAGGGAATGAAGGGTTTATAGAAAGCTCCTAACTTTAAACTTAGAAATAAATTAAAATTATAATGAACTAATTTAACTGGAGATTAAAATCTACAGGGGTAAATATTCCAAAGGATGGACTTTTCTCCAGCAGCGAGACTGTTCTTTATAATCTTGCAAAACTGCAATGTAAGACAATTTAGGGTTGGTATCTGTACTTGACTCCATATTTAAATGTACCGAGAGACACTTATTCTTCCTGTTACTACTGAGACAATCCCAGTGATAAGACCCTCAGAGGACCTATAAATGAAACTGTTAAAAAGCAAATAACAACACCAAACAGTAACAACTGATATTGGGGGCCAGGGGGGCTCTGTCTTAAACTTGCATACTAAAAGCTTTTGAAAAAGAGCCCTTTCCAAATGAGGTGCCAAGGACAAGTCTTAAATATGAAATAGGACTTCCTTTGATGATGGTTTTGTCTAAGCCTTAATTCCTAGAAGCTGTGATAGTCACTCCACAGCTCTCGTTTCCATTTTCTTCCTGGAAGCCTATGCCACTGGCAGTAGGGACAGGCTGTTGGGCTCAACAAGCACCCAGCTGACCCAGCACTATTATTGTTATTTAAACCACTTCAAGGAATTTCTTTCAGCCTTTTAGATTGGATTCTATTGCAGCTGTCTACTGTTACCGCAGGCCTGGGCCCTAGGGTATATCACCGCATCCCGCAGCCATAGGGAGGAGGAGGAGAGAAGATCCAGCAGGCAGGAATTGTGCAGCAAGACTGATTTATTTAATTATTTTACAAACTCTTTTATAGACTTTTTTCTTCATAGTCTAATTGGACAAAGGATCAGCCACCCCTTGGGGTGATTGGCTAAAATCCTAAAACATCCATTGTCAAAATATTTTTCTACTGTACCATAAACAAGACTTTTCAAGGTTGCAGGTGGTTTGATTGTTTACATAACTCTGCTACCGCTTCTGTGAGAGAGAAAAGTCTCTCACGGACTTAGAAAATAGCAAGAAAATCCTTGCTAGCAGCATTTTTGTATCTACAGTCTACCACTTCTCTAAGTAGGCCGCAAGTGAGACATATGGGTAGAGATTTCCTTCAGGTCTACATAACAGGACATTATTCCTGAAATTTTTGTACAAACCTACTGGCCTTTTTACTTTTACCTACTTCATGAGGATGAGCAGAAATAAAAAAACCAAAAAATACTAGATTTACTCTTGTCTTCCTGTGAATAGTTCTGCTTTAAAGGAAAGAAGTGGTCTTGGAACAGAAACAGCTTCTCAAAAACAATTTCCATGGTCTGTTTGTGGTCAGACAAAATTGTTTTCCTGAGGGCTTATATCTGCAGAGGTGAGGCTGCTCTCACAGCTGCTGTCAAAAGTGCCAACAAAGAAAACTGAAGGAAATTTCTCCATTAGGGCTAACACATTCATCCAGTGAAATAAGCTCTCAAGAGTTAATCCTGTTGTATTTTGTCCAGGAACACCAATCCCTGGTTTGGATAGCTGTCTTTTTCCTAGAGAAATAAAGTGATTCAGTTAACTAAAGACTGGGCTCTGCTCACAGATGTAGCCCCCACTTGCTCTGGAACCCAGGGAAGGAGACAGCAGCATTTTCTCTCATCATTTTGGGGCCTGCCCAGCTCTGCCAAAGCAGCAGAGGCTTCAGCATAGCAGAGCTTTAAAAAAATAATTCAAAATTAAGAATAACCACATTCAAATTTTGGAAGTAACTCTGAAGCTGAGATGCCCAGTGACCCTTCTGGCTACTGCCAGGGAAGCAGTGAGGAACACAGAAGGCTGCTCTTTGCTCAACTGCCAATGACTGACAAATTTGGCCTCTCCATAACCCATGACCAGGCAAAAATACTCACTGTAACACAGACCTATGATGGTCAATTATAAAAACATTTCTGGGTTCACTGACTGAACTTCCAAAAAACTGCAACTGCAGATTGTGTTGAGAATGACTTGGTTAAATGTAGGGTAGACCTACTGAAAAACCTATATAAAAGGGGCTAGGATGAAATGGCAAAGAAACGTGAAGCGATGAAGCACAATCATTCTGACATTTTACAGTACTCTGGGTAAAGTAAGCACAAATACTTCTGTTGCTATCACTAATTTTTTCTAATACTATGTTTATAAAAAGAATCTAAGTAACTGAGAAAAGTAAAAAACCCAAAAAATCTTACATCTTAGATTTCAGACTAAATTTAATGGCAAAGTATTAATACATCAGGAAAAAAAATCGAAGATAGTGCTTTATCTTTGGAAAGTATTTCTTTATTAACAAACATTACTTTAATAATGAAACCAAACAGAGTTGATATTCCATTTCCCTCAGATAAATGCTATTTACAGCATGCAGTTTCTTCCTGCATTCATACACAATTAGAACTAACTACATTTGCATAATGAAGCAATTCTCCTTTCAGGCCAACATAACTGGCAAATCAAACAATGTGCATATTATAAAGCATAGACCCCACTGAAATATGGTAATAAAGTTTACCTGATTTGAAGATCCAAAATGATCTGCCTTTTGTCCACATTTTCAGTGTACACTTTTACACCATTTATCCTCAGAGGCTGGAACAATGAAGCAAGTAAAAGTTGGATTCTTCTACAGAAGCATATTAAACTCTTAAGTTTGAAATAAAGGCGAAGAGAGGCACATTCAGGCCTGAAGTTAAGAATCTACTATAAACATTAAAAGGTGTGAAGTAAGGCTATCAATTTCGTTTGAATTCTTATTTCAAGAGTAAAAATTACCTTGCTGGGATCCACTTAACCACAATCCTTCTGGCAATTACCCTGGGTATAGACCACTAAACTTCAAGATTTATAAAATATTTAAAAATCAAGCTTTCCCTCTCCCCTGCATAAATATCCGATTTTTCTGTACAGGTGTATGTCTAACACTCCTAAAGCATTCTTTTCTGTGCAACTACAACAACAAGTTAAATTTAATTCACAAAAAGGTAGTTGCCTCAAGTAGAATTTAGTGACGATAGATGGAAAAGAATCCATAACTCCCAAAAAAAGTTATGTCAACCACTCTGTGCTCTCTCTCTCTAAATCATTGTGTTGACACTCGCCTCTCTCCCTTCCTCATACAGAACTAACACGTATCAAGCACACACTCTGAAGCCTCAAACATTCATCAAACACTAGGCAGGAGAGGATGACCAACAACCTCACTTTTGAGTTTTTCCTTTCTGGAAAAATTGTCGTATTTCTTTTTACACCTTTTTGATAATTTACGTAAAACCAAAATCTCACTGCTGTCTTGGGGCTGTGCAGCTCAATCCACTCAATCAAGGCTGCAGTATAAAGTAAGAATAGCTGTTTGTCATGTCAAAGATTACTCAATCCAACTTCAGAACCATACAGAGGTCTGGGTGCTAATCTAAAACCTACTTAAAATTAGTATGGCTTAAAAGGAATGCTACAGTCTGTAATACAACTACATCTAGGGCAGGACAGAGGCCTTGTGTAAAAGGATTTACAATTTAAAAAAATAATAAATCCAACACACAAAAGGTCCAGTAAAGCATAATGAATTGTAACCTACATGAAACAGAGTCACAAAGAGAGAAAAACAATTCCCCTCTATCACGCCTGAAATTAATTTCAGGTTTCCTAACATTTGGGGGTGTGTGGAGGTGTTGATTTTTAAATCCTTACTTGAAATTCTATTTATGACACACACAATAGGAACACGAAAGGCAACTTCAAACAAAAGCTGTTCAACTGCATCTCAAAGCAGTAAAGTTCTGGTTGCTGCAGAGAAGATTAAGTAGCGCTGAACTCATTGCAAGCAGAGGGAACTGAGCTTGCATTGGTCAAACAGGCTCTTCTGCAAGCATGTGCAACCCCTTCTTCCATGGGATGAAACAGAAGACAAACATCTGTATGCTCCTTAATGCTGTGCTATATGCAGTCCTTTGGAAAGCCAAGCCAGCAGCCTTGCCATTGAATCCACACATAACATGATTAGAAGTGCATCTGTTACAAGAAAACTGCACTTGGATCATCTGGGAAAAGGATAATGGTCCCTGCTCACTTAACATGGCTATAAAGCATTACATGAACAATATTAAAATCACATTGCTGTGAACTCTTCATGTGACAAGGCATTACTACACTTTGAGTCCTCTCCAAATTCTCAGTCAAGTTTCTGAAGCATAGATCCCACAAAACATAGTAAAGCCTCTGCTAAAAAACCCACACATTTTTAGTTTATTGTTACAACAGAAACCAGAATCAGGCTTATGAGCAAGTGTCACTGAGAAATATTTCTGTGTAGATTTGAACAGACTACATGAAAATGGTATGTAAAACAGGATCTCTTAAAAAAACTTCATTGGACACTGACCTGATGACCAATATCAATCTTTGTAAAACTGAAGGTACTGAGGTGGTTGTTTGCGCCTCTTACTGCTGGTTCTATGGTCTCTCGGAAGAGTTTCTCAATGAATTGACAAATAAAAGGCCACATCTGTTTTACAGTCTAAGGAGGAAAAAAAAAATCTACATGGAAGTACAGTTCTTGAATACATGCATAAGTTATAAATGTAAAAAAGTCAGAACTTCACTGCATCTGAATTTTCTATCTGAAGATTCTATATCGCTTTTTTCTTACTATTTTCTAATTAACTCATGTTCTTCTATGCTCTTTGATGAAAGATATTTTTTAAAAAGCAAGCTACGTAGATTTATATCTTAAATTATCACACACACAAATCAAAACCATAAATTTCATTTATTTTTAGATTATAGGTCAGGAACCTACAGTAACTGGAAAGTATCCCAGACAAGTAGAAAATTAAAGACTGTGTTTACAGCTGCTATGACTTCCACACAATTACAGCTGTCATTACTGTAGTGCCACTTAAAATCATTTACAAAACTCACAACTTCAGGACCATGAAACTAAATTTAATCTTTCTTGTGACTAACTGGATCAACAACCAGAGACTTCAAGTGTATAAAGCATAATGTTAAAACTACTCTGTTCTCAGGCTCTTGCCTCACCTTTTATTTTAATCTCAGCTTTCCCTCCTGCTCCTTCCCATTTGGGATCAATGTTTCTCCTTACCTTGTTGAGCCATTCTGCTCTCTCTGTGTCTGGAAAATGTACCTAAAAAAATCAAAACAAAACACAAAACAAAAAATTAATTCAAATACGAAATAATTTTAGTCAACTGTGTCCAGTCATTTATAATACCGGAAAGCTTAGGGATCTCCCTAGACAGTGGACAACATATTGAACAGTTAACATTCTTGACAAGAGAATCAGCATACAAGCAGATAAAAATATGAACTCATTTCTGAACTATATAAATATATGCTTGGACTGGTTTCTAACAGTAGCATCTGGAGTGAAGTGTTGCTGTAACACCATAAACAAACTAAAAAACAAGCACAGCCAAGACATCTTGTGTCAACCAATATTAACACAACACACATGACAGAGTCCTAACTGCCTGCACTTCTACTTCCTTTCATTCATGCCAAATCTTTTTCAATATCAATAAACCATGGCTATAAATATTTATTCAGTGAAGTTGAAGCTCAGGAATATGGATTTAAGTTTGGCCAAAAGCCCTTCGAAAGACATTTCTAGTGACTTCTTTTCTTAAACAACTACAGAAACTAGTCAGAGACAGTATGACAGTTCATACACGGGGCAGAAAACACCCAAGGCAATATGAAAACATCAATTAAATGCTGGAAGAACAGACACAGTTTTCCAGACATAGAAGGAGAGCACAGTTAGTAGCTGTACATTTTACACACACACACATACACAAAAAACCCAACCAAAAATCACCACCGAACAAAAATAAAGCCCTGAAGAAGCAGAGCTAACAAGCATTTCTTTAGAGACTCACAGGCTGTAGGACAAGATGCAGATCACACCTCCCAAGCACAAAGAGCCTTTGAACAGACTAAAAAACCATGACCTACATATAGTGACTTTCGTGAAGCACTGTCTCTACTTAACTGAATTGCGAAGTCTTAATCTCTTCATAGCATAACAGATTGTACCACTGGCTCCAAAAGCAGCTATTTTTATTATGCATATCCCAGATGAGAACAGTCAGTGACAGACGTACTCTTTAAACTGTATTTTCAACAAGATGAATTTGATAGCAAGCCCCACTAACAATTTTTTTCAGTTTTTATTCAGTTCTTGAATTCACAATCAGCACTAACATATTCTTCATATACTCAATCTACCCTCAGAGCAGTCTTTACTTTCATCTAAACCTCCACGTTTTTGCTATGCTAGAGGATTGGCCCCTGCAGCATAATCAATAAAGTCACAGTTATCTCTCCAGTCTGTTCCTTTTTCAACATCCCCAGGTCCATAACAAAGGTAAGTCCTATGCTTCTACAGATTCTTGAAGAATTACAAATGCTGCTATCTTCCACTGCCAAGAGAAGTTCTCAGCATCTTTTTCAAATTATGTTTTTCAAGTATATCAGGTATCTCTCAAAACTATTACAAGTGGTGCAAAATCATTTTTGCACCAGTTTAGCTGTAAGAAAAAACATTAAACGTGGTTTATTTTACTAAATAAGTTTTAAAAAATAGAATTATTAATAACAGATGGAATGATTTGGGAACCATGTTATTTTATTTATTTATAATTAATTTCCTATAAAATTATGGTGGGTAGAATGTCAGAGCTCTGTACTTAGAGGGCTGGGGGTGGTGTCTGCTTTTTGCAAACAAAAAATACTGAATTTTTTTTTTTCAACATTTGCAACACCAGCAAAATTACAGCTGAACAGAGCTTACACTCAGTTTTTGTCTTGCAGGGTTCTCAAGTTGCTCTCAATGGTCAAAACGTTAAAGGAACAGAAAGCATGAATACTGTTAACCCCTGTGCTAATAAATAACATTTTGATCTTTGTCTAAAATATTTGTCTTCTGAATCTGCAAACAGAAAAGGTGCCGATTCTCAGTAATGACTTGTGCATGATGTTGGATCAACAGAGTTCATTCTGATTTGCTTAGGAGAGCTAGAGCTATCAGTGATGTTCAGTTTCACAGGGTGAGAACTGCAGAGCTGTTCCACATAGTGGAGACCACCGTAATCCAAGAGGAAATAGTCAGCAACCTGCTACACCACTGAGACAAGCACAGGTCTCTGTGGCTGGAAGGGATCCACCAAAGGGTACTGGGGCAGCTGGCAGAAGTGCTCACAGAGCCACTTCCCCAACATTTACCAGCAGTTCTGGCTAACTGGGGAGGTCCCAAGTGACTGGAAGTCAGCAAATGTAACCCCATCCACAGTGGCCTGGGGAATTACAGGCCTGTCACTCTGACCTTGGTGCCAGGAAAGATCATGCTGCTGATCTACTGGTATGACAGCGTGAACCAGCTGTGGATGTGTCGACCCTGACTTTCGTGAAGCCTTTGACATGTTTTCCCACAGCATCCTCCTGGAGAAACTGGCTGCTCATGGTTTGGACTGGTGTACAATTAGCTGGGTAAAAAACTGGCTGGATGGCCAGGCCCATAGAGTGGTGAACAGAGTTACATCCATGGCTGTAACTCTGGCTGGTCACAAGCATGTTCCACAGGGCTCAGTACTGGGGACACTACTGTTGGTATCAATGATCTGAATGAAGGGATCGATTGAGCCCTTGGTCAGTTTGCAGGTGACACCAAGTTGTGTGGGAGTGTTGATCTGCTGGAGGGCAGGAAGGGTTTGCAGAGAGATCTGGTCAGGCTGAACACATTGCCAAGGCCAATGGTATGAGGTTCCACAAGGCCAAATGCCAGGTCCTGCATTTAGGTCACAACAATCCCAGGTAGTGCTAGAGGCTAGGGACAGAGTGGCTGGAAATTGGCCCTGCTGGAATGGACCTGGAGGTGCTGGTAAACAGCAGCTGGGGTTGTTTATCCTGGAGAAAAGGAAACTCAGAGGAGACCTTATTGCTCCTTACAACTTCCTGAAAGGAGGTTGTAGCCAGGTGAGAGTCGCTCTCTTCTCCCACGTAAAAAAGACAGACGGTAAGAGGAAACAGCCTCGAGTTGCATCAGGGAGGTTTAGAACGGATATAAGAAAAATTTTTTCATGGAAAGGGTTGTCAAGCATTGGAACAGACTGCCATGGCAAGTGGCAGAGTCACCATTACTGGATGTATTAAAAAAGTCTTGCAGTTATGGCATTTAGGGACAGTTTAGTGGTGGATCTAGCAGTGTCAGATTAATAGTTGGAGTCGATCTTGGAGGTCTTTTCCTAAATTCTATGGTTCTACAGCCATTGCAATGAACAGCAACCAACTAAAATAAATAGAAACAACCAATTAAACACACAGATGAGGAAAGGGAAAGAAAATTCACGGAAATACCAAAAGCAAACCTGTCTGCTGTGAGTAATGCAAGATATAACAGTTGTCATGTTCACCACTCATTTTTAGTCTTCTGTACAAGTATCCAGTTGACATTCAACAGAAGAGACACACTAGACTGAGAGAGGCTTCCCGTTCTAAATATAACCTCAGCCCAGATAAAATTCACCTTCCTCCACAGGGTGATCCAACTTCCCAGATTCAGAGTATAAACTTCCTAAGGCGCAGGCCACGTTTCCTGTACCACGCACACAGCTGACATGCAGTACACCGCTGTGGAATGAGGAAAAGAGGTAGCATCTCTCTTGCACCTATCAAGCACTCTTCACATTCAGTCCCAAATTATGCAGAAACATTTGAAATAGGTTGGGAAACAACCAAGAGGCCACAGATACTAATATCTAGCCATGTATGCTAATTTATTCATTTTTGATTTTATCTACTCTATAGTCTTTATTAAGACCTTGCTTAACAGGACATGGTTCTTAATTTTTCCACAGATTTAATAATTACTTGTCCTTTAGTGTGCCACACCTATCATGCTCCTACAGTTACATGAGTTGGTGTAGTGTTGTATTTCCCACTGATTCACTTATTAAATGCCTTTCACATTGTTCCCCCTGCCATGTTCCCCTGCCCCTAGCCCTGGACACTCCCTCAGGTCCTCCCTAGTGGTTCCTGTACCCCAGCTGGGCCCATGTACCACCCCTGAGCCCCCGAGAAAACCTCCAGTGCTTGGATCAGGAGGTCTCTCTGCCTCTGGGGATCGCTGGGACAAGATGTAACTATTCAAAGATCCTCTTAAAACCTTATAGAGAGACCCTTCTCGCCTCCTTTGCCATCACTGTGTTGTAAAGCTGATAGCTGCCAGAGCAAAACCGCAGGGACGTCTGAAATGGACTACGGGATAGCGACAGGGTCGCACTGCCCTAAGCAGCTCCACTGAGCTCTCAGGAAAGCTGCAGCTTGCTAAACTAAACCTAGCGACTACAACAAGTTGGCACTAAGCCAATTATATAAGCCTAGTTTACTCCTGCAGTTGCATGTGATAATAGGCAACAAATAATACAGTATCTTCCACTGCCAATTCTCATCCCTTTTCCATTCTTGCTTTTCTGCTAGCTCATTCCACTTTTAATACAATTCGGTTTGGTGTCTATTCTGACACTCAAAAAAGAGCAGAGAACCTTACATTTTCAAGACTGTGAAATTTTCAGTTAAGTCAACCTTGAATCAAAAGCTGAGTTTTACTTAATCTTTAGATGCTACAAACCCAGGTTGTCTGAAAACAAAGAACAAAATATTTATCAATCTACTAATCCCATATATTTTTAGCCTGCTATATGAGACCACAATATTAGTGGCAAAGTTATATTTTGCTTTAAGAGTTTTTGACTTCAAACACAATCTTATGCATAGACAACAGAAGAAAGCCTGAGGGATGGAAGTTGGTACGCTGGATCAGTCAGGACTGACACAACAGCATTGAAGCAACTGCACAAACATTTTATGGCCAGAAGCAACAATCAGACTAACTGATGTGCAAAATCTGTTAATTCTTGTATAAAAATCTATTGACAAGCACGACAGAAAGAAACAGAAGTCAAGATTTCAGCTAAGACAGTTAAAGACTAAAAGCGTTTTCCTCTTGGCTTCTGTTAGTAAATTGCTCATGCAGGTTTGGCAAGTACCGTCATTGCAACCATCAGTGTAGTAATTTATTATTTAAAGCAAAGTATAACAAGAGAGAACTGTTGCAAGAAATGCTCTAACAACCATGTTCAACACCAAAAACATCATAATATTACATGTTCCAGGAATGTGTTATTATTAAACATTACCTTGCAAAATACTTGGAAGTGCTCAAAAGATGTGTTTCTGCACATTAAAAAGACATGATTTGGCTTTCTCACACAACTGCTTGTACTTAGCTCTAAACAACTTTCAGATTTACTTCCTATTTCTGATATGCTCAGATCCTGCACTTTCAAAAACTCAATTCAGAACACAGTGTTTTTTGTAATGATCAATAAAATACCAGAAAGAGCCCAAGGAATGCAGTTTTTTGTTCTGTCCTAGAAGACAATAGAAAAAAGGGACAAAGAAAATCACTAACAATAAAACAACAGTAACAACAGTAGAAATGCTTCTTACCCACAATTATTTTATTTTTCAAACTCTCTACATACACTCTTCATACTGGCTAAATTAGTGACTCAGTTTTCTAGCAAGATTATCACCTGCATATTTCTAAGGAAACAAGGCTAGACACAGAATAATGACTATTACACTCAAATGCCATGGACTAAGGATTGGTGGGAAATTTTGAAAAGTCAAATAGCAATCAGCAAATAATATGAAACAAGCTTCAAAGTGCAAATAATAACTAATGCCTTAAATACAATTCTTCATTCACATAAAGGAAGTTTCACTTATCTACATAAATGTCACTAAAACCAAGCATTGAAAAGAAATTCAGAAGGAAAGACAGCACCCTTCTTTAAGTAATGGTGAATTGCTCTCACCACAAATTACAGGTACTAATAATCTACTTTTAAATATAAATTGCATAATAGCTGTTGCTATTCACTGATCCCCTCACTGTAAAACATTTTTCTTTTAAAAATTATCTTTGAAAGCTTTCTCCATCCTTAAAGGTATTTATCAGACAACCCTTGTTAAATTTAACATCTATTTGATGATTATGATTAACACATAGGTCCTAAGTATTATTCACATGAACTCAGATAAAAACCCCCCAGCAACTGTATGGAAAGTACAAAACTACAGGTATTGACCAGAGCATTCCAAAACCTGAAAACTGTATTTGCTACAAACCAACCACTTTCTCCCGAATTGTATATTACAGCAATGCAAGAAAAGGAAGCAATAAAAGCAGATTAGATTCAAAGAAAAAGAAAAAACAAAGAACAACAACACATAAAAAGCCCCGAAACCCCCCAAAATGTTGGGTTTCTTCCTTTTAACATTCAAGGATTAAAAGACAAGAATCCCAACGCTCTCAGGCACATGGTGTGATTCTTGGGGTGTCCTGCATAGGGCCAGGAATTGGACTCAACAATCCTGATGAGTCACTTCCAACTCAGCATACTTTACATTAAAAATAATGTATTATCATAGCTATGTTTAACAGATACTTAACTGACTCAGCATCACTTAATTTATGCTTAGTTCCTTCCATTTGCACTGATTATTTGTTGCTCCAGATGTAAATCTTAAAGAAAATATACCAGTCACTTTAAGGCCACACAATATAATCAAGTTTCTCAATATAGTTACAATGCAGCAAAGTATTCTTGAGCAGTTTTCCAGCTATTTCACAAATACCTTTTCTATTAGATGCCAATCCCTTCTGCTTATTTTGGAAAGCTAAAATTACATACTAAAATCCTCCTCTCTATCAAAAGTACATTTGTCTAGTTTAAATGTAAAAATGTGTAAAGGAATCAGAGTAAGTTTTCATAGTCTCCTCATGCATCATCAGTGGATAGGGAGACCATACCACAGAAGGAAATTCAGGACAGAAGCCCAAATTAGTGCTCTAAAACTTTCTGAATGTAAAACATAAGCAGTTATTTAACCATTAAGCCTAAAGCCAGGAGGTGTGGCAAAAAACCAAAACACACTAAAATTAAATTATCTTTTGAATTATAGCTGACAATTTGTCTAAACTCACTGCACTTGTAACTCAAAATGCCAGAGAAAGTTACTAAAAGAAGAAGCCCAGCGTGATAGAATAAATCGTGTCATATAGTGATATTCAAGCTCAATTTAACAGCTATTCACTCCAGTGTTTTCCAGTTGGTAAAAAGCAGGCTGGCCTAAGGACATTTTAGGTAAAACAGCTGAGCAGGGCTAATAGCTTAATCCCATGGTATTCCAGCCAGCAATCACCCCCCTCACTCTCAGAAGAAACAAGGAGCAGCAATAGGTGAACTGTTTGTTCCTCCCACAGAGGAAACGACCCTTCTGCTACTTGACACAATCTGAAGAGGCTTCTCAAACAGCACTGGGGAGACAACCACTCCTTTCTGATGGGAGGTAAAGAAGGGGGCTGTGAGGGAAAGCAGAGCAGCCAGGCTGTCTCCTGTCATTTCAGTATTTCACCTCCAGGGTTAGCCGAGAAATTTTCCTAATCTCTATCAATACCAGAAATACCCTGGCTCTCTCCTCTTCTGAATAAAAGAAAATCCCACAAAATATTTACTGTTGCAGAACTGCAGGATTCAGTATTTCTGAAAGAGAAGGGTAATGCTAATAATGAGAGTTCCTCAAAAATCCTGTAGGCCCTTGTTACTAAACTAACAAACAGCTATTTCCATTACTTCTGGTAATCTGATTCAGTTTCTGTTTATCATGCCTTGGGATGGATTTTCTGTTTTCCATTTTAAATATATTAAAATGATTAGCCTTTGCACAGCAAAATTCATGTTCAGGACTACAAACGCTGTGTGTTTGCAGCAGGAGGATTCAGCCAGGACTCTTGAAATAGTTTCCCTGAGAATCATTACAGATGAGCTGCATGCGCCACGTCCTTCAACAGAAACATCTGGAAGGTCCAGAAGCAGACTGAATTTAGAAAATCAGTTTTGTGAAACACAGTATTTATGTCCATAGGGTACTTCACAAAATAACATTCAGAAAGACCCATATAAATCAGTATCAACCAATCTAAAAGGGTTACAAAATAAGCAGTATAGGGTTTGACAGTAATTGTCCATGAACAAACAAACAAAAAATTTTTCAAAAATCAAACATCAGAGAACTAAGGGTAGGGGAAAATATAAAACTATACCCCTTGACACACAAAGTACACACACACAGAGTAAGATACAGAGATAAAGGAGGTGGGGAAGGGCCCTAGAGTTTTTGCCATGGCTCGATGATCATGATAAACCCTCAAAGAAAAACGAAAATATCGGAAAAAGTGGAAACATGCTTAAACGAAAGAAACAGCTGTAATACCAAGCAAGGTGAAGGGCTGTATTTATTTATAAACCGGAACATAAGCCATTTAAGTGTTTGGACAGGACACTGGAAAGCAACATAAACCCTTATGAAAGAAACAGTTACATGCCTTTTGAGTCAGATTTGCACCTATAAGACAAGAGTGGCTCTAGAAACACGTATTTGGTATCCCACCAGATGTTCCCAAAACACTCTACCAGCACAAACACTGTCATCCCACATGAGCTGCCCCTGTAAGTTCAAGTCTTGTGCGGTGCCACAACAAATTAGACAGCTGTTCAGCATGTGTTTTCCAAGGGGATCTCTGTACTCCCCACTATCCTGAGCTATCTGCTTCAGTCACTGTGAGCATCAGGGTGAAAAGTAATTTCTCCAACACAGCAATTAAACACAAAACAAGCTGGTGGTTGGAGAAATTGAAACAAACAGGTTTTCAACACCCGCATGGTTAAGTGCTAACACAGGAAAGCTACTACAATAGAATTCATACACCTCAAGTAATAAAACTAAGGCTCTTTGTAAGGTAAAGAAAGTTTAAGTTCCTTGCAACCTTCTGTTACCTCTGCTCCTCTTCCCTTTCTTAAAGGTCTAAAGAAAAGCCTAACATACTGAGTAGTTCAAACCTGGAATAAACAGCAATTCACATACACAGGACATTTCAGCATCCTGGTATGGCCTGAAGGACATTATTTCCTAAAATATATATTCATAGGTACCATATCTGGGAGACCAGGAAAACAACTAGCAGCACATAGGCTGCGTCTTGTAAAGTAAAGGCTAAACTACCATAAACCAGGCCTTCCTAAAATGCTGCCAAGAGCCACCACTGCCCATACACACACCCAAACTCCACAGAGGGATCCCATATCTACCTTTCTGCTGTGCTAAAATTAAAGCATACAGTTTATTCGAAATACAAAATGCTTTTTTTATATTTTACCAATAACTATGTCTACATTTATCATTTAAATACAAACATGCTACTTTACTAAGATTATTTTTAAAAATGTATTATATATTAAATGCATATACAGGACTGTAATTGAGGGAGTTGTCCCTCTGTTTTCCTTCTCATTGCAGAATTCATTGGAATAGTATTTAGAAAATTAGCAATCTGCCAATTTTTGCTAGCAGCCCAGCAAAAGCCTGATCAGCTTATAGTTCTGGCAGCTGAGGATTCAGAATCCATCCTTATGCAGCCCTGCAACACCACCAGAATATTTTCACCTGGATATTCTCCCCAGTTTCTATGGCAAACAATGTCTTTGGCAATGCAAAATAACGATGTATTTGCAAAAGATAAACCCTGCCTAAAAGAGGCTCCAGAGCTCTGATATGACTGAAAAAGCAGCCCAGAAGTAAGTGGTGCAATTCAAAAGTGAAGGATGCTGAGCCATTTCGAAGCACAGCAGTTTCATTTTTCTCATGCACAGCTTTCACTTCAACAGCTATTAAATACGCTTCACTCACAGTGGCAGTGAGACGTGTCAAGAGCTGCATTACTTTTCAGCAGTTTGACTCACCAATACCAAAACTGATAGAATTTGCTTAAGTGCTGCTATTTTTGCAGAGATGGAGCCAGCATGCCACAAAAGAAAGTTACCCAGAGACCTCCTACTTAGCAGCAGCTTGCCATAACAAAATCCTCCGGGATAGGCATTATAAGCAGCTGCTCTGGAAGAATGACAGCACAGTAGTCTGCTAGTAAGGGAACTGGGAAATCCTACTTCTAGCCTGACACTCAGCCCCTGCAGCCCCAACTGGAAGATAGAGGTTCAGCCTAGAAATTAAAAACCAACCATCATTAACTTCCAGAAGCATCCAAGCTTAATTACCTGATGAACAACATGAAAAAAAAAAATCCCTTTCTCTACCAGTAAAGGTTACAGAGGTTCCTTCCAAATATCTGGAAGTATATTGGCATGGTTCTCTCTGTTATCTGGGTGCAGAATCTACCCTAAACACAGCACAGGATGTCTGCCAGAGGAAACCACATGGGTTTGCTTTGCTCAGTTCTTACCTCTTTCTGAACAGAAAACTTGAAGCCTTTAGTCCACTACTGCAGATCCACCTTCTAGCACAGCCTAATTTCAGAATTAACTTCAAGTACTCGTATATTAGTAATATATATCATAACTCAGGCTTCAATACAGAGATGAAGTCAACTCTGTAGCCAAACTGCTTTATTTTCACTGCAGTTTAATATCTTGTAATTTTTCCTGGATCACCATGTTCACATTTCTTTTTCACTTTCCATCTCAAAAATGACAGCAAGTTTTCAGTGCTCAGTTTGGAGTGAGACAGGATAGTAAAAATCATAATAAAAAAGTAGAAGGTATATGGGGGTATTAGGTTGCAGGAACCTTTTAATGGTTTCCACTTCTGAGGGCTCAACATCCAGAACCTCTGACAAAAGACTGATATCCTGACACAGGAAGAGACATTTTTCACATGTAACACACCTGTTGAGCACTTCTTAAAGTGAGGAAACATAAGGATTTAGCTTTAACATTTTGACTGTTTACTATCCACATTTACAATAGTGTTTTTATTTATACCACTACCTCATTCAGAAGACCAGAACTCATTATGAACTCTTAGGACAGTAGGATGCCCTTTTCCAATCTCACCTTCAACAGGCATTCACAGCAGTAACAATTATATTTTAAATGCTGATGTCCAACAGAGGGCCAGGACAAGGAAAAAAAAAAAAATTAATAGCATAAGGCTCTATACAAGCAAAATACCAAGAACTGCATTCATACTGACTGTGTCTTGCTCTCACACCATGTTACAGAGAAGTAGTGGAACCAAGGTTTACAAAATGAAACATTTAATGACAGACTGCATTAGCACATCTCCAAATTCCCACAAGCACTGCAATTACTGAAAGCAAAGACCCAGATTTTAAATGTTTAAACTGCTAAAAAGCATAGGATGAACCATAGCTCTCAGGACTCACCAAATTTTACCACTTAAAAAGCTTGCACAGTACTCCTTTTTGACATTATTGACTTTACTCTTTTATTCCCAGGAGTACTTTCATTTCTTGTTCTCCTTCTACAAATAAAGTCTTAATACCTTGAAATTCTAGCTTTTGGGTTTTAACATAAAATTATAAAGGCATTAGCACAATATTTTGAATTTGTCACATTTCAAAAACATGACCACTTTTGTACTTTCAAGTCTCTATAACAAATTCCTTTTCAGTTCCCTTGAGAATCCAGGCATGTTCCCACCCCAGTGCATGCCAGAGTGTTTTATTTTCTCAACAGTCAACAGAAGACAAATTTTCCTCTCTGGATTGCTAAACATTAGCTTTCAAAACAGCTTATATAACCAGTGTCACAGCACAACTTACTGTCCTTTGAACTGTCTACAGCTATGAAAAGAATTGCTGGGATCTGCCCCAAATTGTCAGCCACCCTTGTTGCTGGTATTTACAATAAAACACTGACGGTTTCTTCAGCTTTTACTCCACTGACCCACTGCCCGCTTCCCTAACCCTGCAGTCAGGAGCTCTGATCCACTGAGACTGAGGTTCCTGCAGCAGGGAGAGCTCATTCCTGCTGGCACTCACTCGATTACACCGTTCATCTCCAAGGGAACCATGCAGGTGTTCTGTGAGGCCTGAAATAGGCATCAGCTTTCAGGAAAGGTAAGTGTTAAGAAGCAACGACCACCTTCTGCAAGCCTCCTCTTTCTCAGACAGATTAAATCTTCTTCCCTGTCTTTAGCCTGAAACATCTCCATGTACTGAAGCCCAACCTTTCATTCTTTTTAATGTAACCTGTAATTCACAATACATTTGAAACAAATCTATGTGAACTATGACAAGTATCATTCACTTCTTATTGGTTTGGGAATGAGCAAACTGCAAATTTGTATTTGAAAATACAAAAGAGCAAAATGGAGAACTTGGGTATTTGGTTTTTTTTTTGTGGTGGTATCTAAACTAAAATGCAGTATCAGGACATAAAAATTCAAGCTGGGTTAACCTGCATCCTAAGAAGTCAAACAACTGTGTAGAATACATTCAGTAGTTAGAGCTTACATGCTTATTATTTAGTACTTACACTACCAAAAAAAAAAAAAAAAAAAGATAGATAAAAAAGATAGATACATATGCTATATATATATATATATGCACACACTTCTTTTGAGTGACTCTGACCCAACACCAGCAAAAGTGTTTTTCTACATACTGCACTGCATCCAGTACTATCCAGCCAGAGCTTATTCCTAATATTAAAACATTTTTAAATATAATCAGAAATCATGCAAGATATAACAGATATTTTTAAATCCCCATATAATTTCTAGCCAAAATGCTAGAAACTCACCATGCAAGATCCAGAGAGTATAAAGAGTACAGACCAACAGTCTGGCAGTTTTGTGGAACCTGTAAATAATCAGTGATTAGCTCTCTCTGAAACTATAAAACTTCACTGACAAAGTAACAGAAAGCAGAGCACCCTAATAAAGTGAAACCAAGAAGAGCTGCAATGTTTAAATTGGGTCTCAGTGTAGTGACAAATGGTAGAGAGGAAAGCCCAGGTTAACCTGACAGCATCAGGTATCAGATGCAAGCTTACATGTGTAACTTCCTTCTGGTTCTTCCATTCAAGCATTTAACCAAATACTTATACCAGGTTCATATACAAAGCTTAGTGTTTCTAATAATCAGGTAGACACTAAAATTTTTAAGGTTTATGAGATTTGTTCTCTCTACTCTAGAACAATTCTGTCCCCCTCAAAGGATTGTGTATCAGTACCAAATACAGAACAGTTTTATTTGTTAGAAAAAGATATGCAAAGTACGTCATACATTTCACTGGCAACACATAACATAGAAACTTCTGCACTAGGCAAGATCAAAGGTCCAGCTAACACAGCAATCAGAAGTGATATCTAAGGAAAAATCAAAAGTAAAAACAGTACTGTGGAGTTATCCTTCTCTGAACGCCCTCTCAGCTTCTGCAAAGGCTGGCTGTAACCCTTAGTAGTTGCTGGCATCCTCCAGCACCCCTTCTATCTTGAGGAATGCTTAGCCTCTACCAAAAAAAAAAGCCAAACAAAAAAACCCCATAAGCATTTCAATTTTATGAATACTCTTCAGATAAGTTTACGTAAAACAAAAATGATGCTCTAGTGTTTTAGGGCAGCCCTTAACCTTATATAGGATCATACTGAAAATGCAAGACCAATGAAATATGTAATTGGAAAATACTCTGACCACTCAATTCCAATCCCCTACAATTGCAAGACTCATTATCCTATTTTTGTTTATAAACTCCACCTTAAAAGCATGGAGTTTCCTACCATTCCTCAGTACAGAGCTGGAAGGGCAGCTCTGGTGTGTTTTGGTAGGCTGGGTTGCTAAGGAAAGACACTGAAAGCACTCTCTGCTAAATTAAGTTTCTAAACTTAGGAATGCTACATCATATGTTTGAACTACAAGGTGGAATCAAAACCCAGACTGCCTCCCCAACTAAATTAACTATTATCCTCATCCTTAAATATCAGTCCTACTGTTTTGACTCTATATGTTAACAAAAGGTACTTTACAGGAAAAAAAGTCCTCAACAAATGACAAGGTAATGTTCAACATCAACAAAAATCCGTACCCAGTAATATCACTTTGTTTTAAAGCAGAAAAGGTATTTTCATAATTTATTGAAAAGATTTTACAAGCATGTAAAAAGATTTTTAAATTTGCACCCGCAGCTTTTAATTCTTGTATTCACAGAAATTGTGTTTGGTCAGCCTATCTTCCAGCTGGAATATCTATCCCAGGACTGAGCTTAGCACCTCTTATCCAAGAAGCTATTTTAGAAAAAGCAGGGTAAGTGTACTTAAATCAAACCTGCAGAAGGACAGGACACTACTGAAACTGCATCCTCTGAGGAGAAATCATGTGCTTATGCTACTGGGTTGGCACATAACTGCATCTGCCCAGTGGAACATCCAGCAAGTTGCAAATGCCCTGGGCTTGCAGTGTCTCTCTAGAACTGTACTGTAATTTTCATCAGAAAGTGAATTTATACCAAAGTACAACATTCACAGCACAAGGAGATTTATGTTCATCCACAAACAGATGAACACTGCCCAGCAGACACATCAGTCTGCAACAAATTGAAGTCCACACACAGCAAAAGAAAGATGAAACCCCTCAAGTGGAATTGCAGCAAACGAGTACCCAAGGGTACACAGTACCTTTTCTCCAACATGCTACTACATTTTGTAATATTTTAGTTAAAACACACACAGATATTTGACAGTCCTCGATCCTCTGACTTGTGTACACAGCAACATTTGTTCAGTCACTTGTCCTGTCACTCAAGTTCTTACAATTCAACAAAGCCAAGGGAAAAGAAATACTGCTAATATGTAGGAAATCTGGAGTTTAAAACAAACATTTGATCTTTTGAAAAAAAAGAAAAACCAAAACAAACAAAACTCAAAAAATAAACAGTGGTCAGGTTTCAAGAAGTTGATGTCCTCTAAGGGATCAGCAGTAAATACAAAAATACAAAATACTAAACAGAGATTAAAAGTCCAGTCAGTTTGCAATGCTCCCCTTCATCCCACCAAAATTCCTCCAGGCCCTGTTTCCAGGAAACATCTCCTGAGATTCCAGCTTCTGGCAGACACAGACACTTTCTCTCATGTTATGACTGCAAACCATCACAGATACAAGTCTTCTGAAATAGCTGTCTTGAAATGCTCTGCATCAAAACATTCTTCAGACTCTGTTAAAGAGCTTTTCCATCTTAAAAAAACCCAGGCAAACTAAGGGATCATAAATTCTAAAAAACATAAATCCCCTTTCTAAATTAAGCTTTTTTAAAACAATACTGGAAACTAAACAATCCACTTTTATCCCGTGTTTTGGGAAGTTTACTATTTGGCCATATATGCCTTAAATGACATTCTATTTCAATTTCTCTGCTTCTAATGTAAATTCACTTATTTGCATATGTTTGGAGAGGCGTTCCTGTATTTTTTGAGAGAATATACTCTAGTTTTCACAGAAGCAGTTACAAAACCAACCCTTCAGTGGAAGCACAGACTGTGGACAAACTACTGTATTGAGTTTATGCCAAAGATTTCCAGTAACACCATCAGTTTACTTCCAGAGTGCCCAATCAAGTGTTCAGTGGTGACCTGAATGACATAACCTTGCTTCTATACACAGCCACTGCTTATGTTCAGGACCAATTGCTTGAAGATGTTTTCCCCACACCTGAAACCAGCCCTTACATAAAGGCAGCTTCTGCCCTTCAAACGAATGATGGGTAGCAAGTAGCTGAGTGATTAAGATTCAGTAACTTCTTGGTCTTGGAGGAGGAATGTTCCAGCGTTAGAATTGTTGGGTGTTTGATAGACAGCATGGAGAGGTAGCAAGAGTGAAAAAAGAGCAGTTGGATACATCATCCCTCTTATAAATACAGCACAGAACTGTCACCTCTCCTATTATCATCAATGCTGAAGATAACCCGAGCATTTGGGGATCTCTTGAATATTCTTTACCCCTAGCTTAACTATTACGAACACATTATGTTCTTTCACTTCCCCGTTTAGCAGCAAAAATAACCATCATAAATCAATACCATTTTAATTAATGACAGCAGTGGGCAGTGTCACGTTATAAAGATACAGCCTACAATTTAACCATAACATTAAGCACGTAAGAGTCTTTTAAAACTGAGCAGTTCATAACTGATACTTAAGCTCTCCATTTCTGCATTTTAATCTGCATCTACTATCCCACTTTGTGTATTTGTACAGTCCATAGCTGGAACTGTGATAATCAGATCATACCCACTAGATCTTGGTTTAGTTTATGACAAAGGAAAGATTCTTTCTATGTCTCAGCAACCCTTTTTGCCTATACAACTTTGTTTCACAGCAATTTCAAAGATTTTCAGTTTTTAAGATTCAAATATTATTAATCAGTAGGCAATTGCAACTGATGAATTACTTTTCTCTAATTTTGCAAAATTCTTTCTTTTACATGTCCAAGAATAAACAAGTTACTCTACACCTGCTTTATCATAAATGAAGAAAAATAAAGGCTTCTGGAGAGATATATCTGACATCTTGTAAATTTTCTTATAATCAAATACAGTCCTCTGGAGATGTGTGTACTGACCTTAAAGATAATCTCCAACTAATTTGCACCTGTATGTTTAAATTTAAGTTCAGCAAATTCTAGCTCTAAGGGGAACCCAAACGCCTAGTGCCTAAAACACAGCTTAGTAATAATTCTATACATGAAAAGAAATTTCTGTCAATTCTAAGACAACTGCCTGAACTGCCAACAACCACCTAGTCAGTCAGTTGCCTAAAATCTAGCTTTAAGAAATCTTGCCCATGGCAATGCCAATTTATTTGACTGCTCCTAAGCAGAACCTTCCTTAGGCTGAATTTCTCTTGGAAAGGTTAATGTCTGTGCCCATGCAGTGAATAATACACGCTGCCAAGTCACTGTCAGCTCTAAAACTCTCAGCAGATTTTATAACAGATGCTAGTAATTTTTTTAGAAGTTCTACCACAGAGTATTTACTACATGTATTAATTAAAATCTAACAGCTGTGGCCCAAATTATTCCTTGATAAATTTAAGCATGTGAAAAGCAGCAGTGGAGTTATGACCTCGTTACTGTACATTCTTATTATACAGAGAAAAGGGACCTCCTGCAAACAGCGATGTTCACCCCTTCCCATTCACCAAAGGCAGGTGGCAGGGAGAGACCTTCATCTCTGGAATGAGGTGCCCAAGTCTCATATCTTAATTTCAGTTTGTTACAGGAAACACGACTGCGTGTGCTAACTGGCAATAGATTCTTTTACAGCTTTTACTGGTGATTGTGCTGAATCCCAGCCCTGTATAGCTACCAGATATTTTCAGCAGCCTAAGATCTGTATGCAGCTTTTAATCACATGTAATAACTTTCTTGCAAAAGACATCACTTGAGTTAGAAGAATGCAGTGATGACAGTTAAAATGAAATCAACCCCCTTGAGTAAAATGCCACAGTTATTTTCAGAGATCTGCATAAACAGCAGTTAATTTGCAACTATATCTTTCCAGCTCAAAAAAGTATTTTCAAGAACCTGATAAAGTCTTTTCCATGTACAACTAGCCTCTGAGAAGAAAAAAAATCCAAATATTGTATTTTTTTTCACCATCAAGGGATGTTGAAGTCAAGTCACTGTTCTTGTTGCCATATATGATTTGCTGCATCTGATACAGTCCTGAAATATTCAATGTATTTGAGACATCATTAGGACATGAATGCTAAGCTTGGTGGCTATTTTTTAAAAATATATTGAGGACTTCTGCTTTAACTGAACAGTTTAGGATTGTATCGGATTTGTGTGGCAAGGTTTTGGGAGCAGGAAGAGGGTTAGGACCACAGGGGCAGCTTCTGTGAGAAGTTGCCAGAAGCTTTTGCTATAGAGTTACTTCCATATTTCCCTCCCAACAGAGCCAATGCCAGCCAGCTCCAGGATGGACATGCTGTTGGCCAAGGCTGAGCCCATCAGCAACATTGGCAGCACCTCTGAGATAACTTCCTTCAGAAGAAAAAATAAAATTATTGCACAGAAGTAATTCTGTCCAGGGAAGAGAAGAGGGAAAACGTGAGAAAAACAATGCTGCCGACACCAAGGTCAGCGAAGGAGGGGAGGAGGTGCTCCAGATGCCAGAGCTGAGATTCCCCTGCAGTCTGTGGAGGAGGAGGCAGTGAATCAGGAAGAAATTGAAGCTCAGGAAAGAGGGAGAGGTAGGGGGAAGGTGTTTCTAAGATATGTTTTACTTTTCACTATACTACTCTGATTTGATTGGTAAAAATCTCAGTTAATTTCCCCAATTCGAGTCTGTTTTGCCCATGTTGGTAACCGGTCAGTTATCTCTCCCCCTGTGCTTATCTCAACTCTCAAACTTTCCATTGCATTTTTCTCCCCATTCAGCTGAGGAGGGGAGTGATAGAACAACTTTGGTGAGCATTTAGCATCCAGCCAGGGTCAAACCACAACAACTGAAATTAACTTGTAAACTATGTTGGGGAAAAAAGGGTTTCTAAGATATCTATTTCAATGTCTCATTTCCGAATGTTCTCTCTCTTGTCATTGACTAATCGGAACTGCTTCAAGTCAAGAGTTTTTTCCATTTTACTTACTCAGTGGGAGATCACAATGTAAGAGCTTTTCTTACACATTGCCTTCTCCACTGGAATATGACAGACAGGAATGTTATTTCCATGTGGCTGACAATGCAAACAACCACAGTAGCAGAAAGCAGACCTGGAGTTTGTAACTTTGCTGGAAAAAGAAACTAGAACAAATGAAAACACTCAAGACAACTGGGGTTGACAAAAAGAAAAACCATTTCCCCAAGCACTGCAAATCTCCAGCAAGAAAGCAAATGACCTTGTAAATTCTTACAGGTTAAAACTAAACTAGAATCTTGTGTGTTACATGGGAATCAAGAATCAGAACGTTACAGCAAAGGAAATTCCAAAGTGATTTGTCAGGGCTTAAAACCCATTAAATTTAGGACTACTGATGAACTAATCTTCTCTCTCTGGCATGTGGATACATTCTACTGCTTCCCGAAAAATTGAACCTACAGTTGATCAGCTTGCTCCCTGAGGAGAGCGATGTGAATCGATTTTATTTTAGTCAAGGATAAAGGCTTTAAAGCAGCAATCACTTCCACCCCTTTAGCAGTGTCTACTTGTCACTTCAAGCACAAGTAGCTCCACTTCTTACACTAAAATGTTTTACAAAATATCTGCTAAATATTCTACATCCCAAATACCAAACTCACTCAAAGTGAATGAAAATGAAAGTTTAGGTGTCTCCCACCAGAGCCAATACAGGCTGTCTCCCAGTATCCCATCAAGTTTTCCTATTGCCCATTTCCCAGGTAATTGTTTAAACATCATCTAAAACTGTCCATTAGTCCTCAATGGTCCTGTCTACACTTATTACCAAACAAGAACTGCCACCTACAATTGTCTGCCACTCCTGCATCATATCCAGACCACCACTGTCCAAACCCTCTCCCCAAACCCAATAGAGGTTTAAGAACTTTGTCAGATTTACTGTCACAGTGTTGTTAGTGACTAGTACAAGAGACTTTCTCACTGGCTGTGCCAAAAAACCAAAGAGATTAGCATAAAGGCAGCAGGTAGACCAGTAACAACATGTGTGCACTGGAAGCAAACCACTGAACACTGCAATATTGTTTAAAAGAACAATTTTGTAGTTCCTCATCTCTCAAATAGCAAAATTAAAGTACACATTCTTGTATGAAAACTTTATTTGTAAACTAAGCAATCTCTAAATTAAATCTACTTTCAGGCTGTCACTATGGCTCTGTGTGTAATGGACTACCTTAATGAACTAAAAAGACCAAACTTCATTAGGGCTTTTCTTTTGGTAAATCAAAAGTAACAAAATGAACAGATTGATAACATTTTGGTTATTCACTTGAATACACAGAAGATAGGACACATGGGAAAGAAATGTCAACTATAACTGCAAAACTTTCAAATCACAAAGGAACTGAAAAACAATTGTTGGCAAATATGTTTTCTGTTATTAGACATCTATGTTAAGACCTGAAAACAACACAGGCACATAATATATGCAGCATTTTAAAAAGTTTATACATAGCCAAATGTAGCAGAAAATTAATTCCCATTATAAAGACTTACATGAACATGACAGAAATAAGTGATTTTACCAAATGAATATGGACCGTTTAGACACATTCACATCAACACTGTACTCATACCTAGCACACCCTTAAGAGAAAAAAGAAACCCAAACACTTTCAAAAGCCCAAATATCTTCCCTAAAATATAAACCAAAATATAAGCATGAACAGAGAACAAAACATTACAACAATTTAAACTAATATATTAATCTCTTTTAACACATACAAGTCAGATGACTGAACACTGGTTTTCTGTTCCCCCCATGAAACACTCTCTTATCATTTCCTGGCTGTCATTTGATATTTAACTGGCAGAGGGTGGGTGGGTGGCAAAGCGTTCTTTTTCTAGTTCAAGTATTTTAGGAGAAAGTCATTGAGAGAGGAACACTGCTTTTTAAGATATAAATTTAGTCTGCATCATAAAATTTATTACTAGACTAAGACAACATCCTAGCCACACACAAGAGAGAATTTAGCATTCTAGTTCAACAATTAGCAAGATGAATCAACAGCCTGGAGGAGGAGGGAAAACTTGCCTCAAAACAAACTACAATTTTTCAAAATTCTGGACCAGCAAGCTTGCTGCATTAGGAAATATTAACAAATGAAGAGAAAACATTTCCTAGAAGTATCATTACATTCATTATATTAACAGTCAGCTTGAAACATGCAGACAGCTCAAACAAGCTAAATACCAACTGCTCCTGAGAGTTTGCCCTGTAAGCCTGCACAAAATCTCACAGCTCAGAGCATGTCTTCTAATATTCTCCCTGCAGAAAAAAGCCACAAGAGTTCTTGTTGAGCTTTTGGATATGAAGCTGTAAACTTATTCACTAGTTTACAGAATATGCTGTGTCAAGAAGGGCATCTGACAAAGCACAGACACCGGATTTTTTCTATCAAGCTTTGCAGATCTGAAATAAGGCGTAAGAAGGACATAGTACAAAGAAGCAGCAGTAATGCTTAAAATACAAAGCAAACTATGAGCTTCCTGAGCTGTAAAGTTCCATTTCAGTTCTTTCTGCAAAGTTTTTCTCCACACAATTTTTTTCAGTAAGCTATTTTAAAGATCACCTACAAACTTTAAGAGCAGAAGTGTGGATCATAACACTGCATAATTAATTCAAAACAGAGCAATCAAGGTTTTACAGCTACCGTCATGCTTCAGCATATCCTGTGTTTACTTTTAAAAATGAAACAGGAAGACACTAAATTCTTAGACATTCACTCCCTTTCTTCCCACCTTCCCACTAAGGATTGACAATGACAAGACAATGGATTGTCAATATGTTTATTTTTACATTTGGCGTTCCATCTTTCAAAATTTTCTCAGAGGAAACTATTTCAGTCTGCTTGGATAATTCACTGAGGCAGTATCTAACTAAAGGAATGCCAACAAAGGTTATGAAAACAATAGTGTAGTCTGTACCAGACTCTCTCAACTGAAGTTTTCACATAAACTGATGCCAACAGTTACGCAATTTATATTGCAAATATAAATCTCTCAGGTGAAAGTGCTGCAACTGAACTAATGTAAACTCAACCCATGCTGCTATATGATAAGGACAGCCAAATGACAATGCAATTCTTGTCTGTCATATGACAGTTATTTTCAGCCAAGTAAAACTAGTTTTGTATTTCTAGTATAGTAACAACTCCATGGTACACAAATCCAGACTGCTTCAGCTGAAAACCGTTAGTCCTGTTTCAGATTTTCAGCTCTTAAGGAGAATTTCGTAGTCACATCAGGGTGTAGCAGACAAAACTTTGTGCAATGACTCATTATATGGGAACGCTGGTCTTACAAAGCTTATTTATATAACAGGAGTTCCATTTGAAAAATAGTGTGTTTTAACGTTTGCTGCACAGAACTTTTAATACTATCTATTTAGTTGACAGGCATCCAAATGATTTAAAAGGTGTCACTGCCTCCCACAAAACACTTCTCTATAGACAACCTTTTAAAATTTTTTTTCTTGCTAGTACACTTAATATTTAAGCAAATACTTGTATTTTATGCAGAAAAGATTTCTTAAAATTTGTAAGCCGTAACTGGAGACTGAGCTATTTTAAATGACAGCTTAAAACAAAAATAAAAATTATAGAATAATTCAGGTAAGAAGTGACTTGTGGAGTTCATCCAATCCAACCACGCACTAAAAACTGGGTCAACTTTAAAGCTGAATCAAAATACTGAGAGTTTATATGCTCAGTGATTAGATATGTTGACACATCTGCTAAAATGTTATAAAAGAAGTTAGATATGCAAATTGACATTATAAACAGCTCAAATTCAAACTTTGTTTCCCCACAAATATACCTCAGCAGCATTATTTGCCACCCTTTTTCTAAGAAAAGCTTCTTTGTGCAGGCCATTTCTCCATCTCACTTTAAACCTGAGCACAGGCTTCCGCCACCCCCCTTTCGTAGGCACTGGCACTTGTGTGGTCTCACAGTAAACTCATGAAACTCATCCAGCTGAACACCCAACTTGGCAGAAAACTCACAATTAGTTGGCCAAGTAAATTCTAATGTTGGCACAAGGTGGCACTGGGAAAGTGCAGTTGGATGCAGAACATCCTTTTTGTGAGAAGTGTACATTTACTTCATTTTGAAACTGCAGAATCAGGCCCTTTACTAACCCCCCTGATCCTCTCTGCAACAAGCATACAGGAGTGCAGAGCAGAGCCTACGAACAAAATTTAAATACTCCTAAACAAGGACCAAGTGGAAAGAAGCTTTAAAATTCTCGCTACTGCTCCAACTTTTAACTGTATCACAGGAAGCACACAGAGAGAACAAAACCAAACCAACCAACCAACAAAAACCTGTGTCATTTAAAATGAAAGGAAATAACAACTCCACCAATGTAACAAAGACTGAAAGACTGGTACATGAAGCTTGTTAAAGCTGTTGGGAATAAAACATTAGAAGTAGGCTGGGGATGGGGATCAAATTATGAGAAAGAAAGCTGAGGAGCACCTCTTTTCCTCCCTGTCCCAGGCGCTCTATTAATGGCATTCAAGAGGAGATGGGACACAGCTTCTCATCTGAACCCTGATATCAGGATGGAAATTATACAGGCCTTTATAAAGGAACTAGGGATCAAAAGGTATCTTGAAAAGCTGAGGTAAATGGAACAGATTTAGCAAGGCAAGGATTCCTAATTCTTGAACCTTGCTTTTGTAATGAGAGGACCCTACAAAGCAAGTTAAATCTGAACTAATTCTAGTCAATGGAGAAGCCTACTATCAGATACTTCCCTAGCTGATGGGGCAAGTTTGTACAACCTCTCTTTCCACGCCTGACGATCCATTATTGGCAGCTAAGAAACAGAAAGAACGTGGCATATGCCAGAAAAAAAAAAAAACCACCAACAAATTGAAGTTAGCTATTTTCAAAAAATAAACACACATCTTTAATTACACTATCATCTTTTCCCACCCACCCCAAGAGAACTTTATTCTTACCCAGTGAGAGGTCAAGGCCTCCTCAAAAAAAGTTAAGGCTGTCTAAGAAATGAAAGTGCAGATCTTCTTTCTTTTGATTTTACAAAAAAAGAAAAGCATTTAGTGCACAGCAGATGGAACCAAAGGGTCCTGGATCAGTTCATGCTATCTTGGAAACTACCAAGTCTGTCAAACACATAAATGTTGTTTTACCATTTCACACACTTTTAGCAAATTCTTGGTTTAATTCCTCCCTCTTGTTTCTTATCAAACATTTGCTTTCTAAACTTCACAGAACTCTCTCCTTATTCAACTGAAAAGTCTTACCCAGAATCAAAATGCCGTATGATCTAAAAGTTATACAAATGATAAAGTGTCAGACTTCTCTAAACAGTTCAGTTTCAGAATTTACTGAATTCAAAGAGTTGTTTAAAAAAAAAAAAACACTCTCCCCCTATTCTTATCAAAATACTGTTTCTCCACTTCTATTTACATTTGATTCTATGTGGAACACACCAGCTCAGTATAGCCTTTATTTTCGTTAAATGTTCACAAACAGCAGCCAAAGATAAGGATTTAATTTTCTTCTTTGAAGTGGCGCAGTATTTACCCTGAATGTGCAGAAATGGCTCTACACATACTGCCTTTGAAATTCGGCTGCCCTTTCAAGCTTGGTACATAACCCTTAGAAGCTGGCCCCTGCTAGGCCACAGGAAAGCTCTGAAGCTGCTGGTGGGGTGTCCATTCTCCACTTCCTTACGAAAGGTAGTATCAGACTTAATTTATATTGTCCAAGAGTAGAGAAAAGCAAAAAGAAAGCTATCACAGGTCAAACAACTCTGTATCTAAACTAGCAATATCTCATACCAAATGTATTATTTCTCTAGTACATCCAGAAGAATCATATCCTTTTATTGATTTCCTTTTATGTACATATCAAAACATACTAAATCAGTGGTACAGATTATCTCATAACCATTAACTTCTGCTATCAGAATCTTATATATTGCTGTAAGACTGACAAACTGGTTTCAGACACTACAGAGGATATTTAGAAATTAGCGTTCTTTTAAAACTCAGTATTATTTTAAAGTTAAAAAAAAAAAAAACCAGATTCAGTACAGGTATATGGTCAGCATAAAATTGTTGCAAGCTCAGAAGAAGTTACACCATTTCAGCAACTAGAAAACTAGTGATGAATTGATAAATGGGAGATAAATAATTCCGTTTATATCAAAGGTTAAGTCAAGGAACTTTATCTGACCAGAAACAAAATGTCACCTCTTCTTTCATTTTGAAGAAAAAGAACAGGACACCAAAGAATTGTTTTAGTTACTTAGAATTTATAAAATGGGTTTTCATTACAAAAGTGCAATGAAAATGTTTTGACAATAACCCTGATTCAACTTTATTTCCCAGAGGGCTCTCATGTTAAAAAAAAATATCTTAGAATGCATAGCCCACCAACTGTGATGTGCCAACAATCTCAAAAAGCAGTAGTAATTTAAAGTGAGAAGAATCTTGCTGAAGAGGCAAAAAAGGTTGACTGTTATCCTAGATTTATTTTTCCTTCCATAAAACCTCAGTCTGTACAGACAAGATCTTTCTGACTTGTGCATTTTCAAATACGGTTAAAGCTGGGCTAGTCCTTATATGCAACAGCACTTAGGCATGGAAACAATACTAGCAGACCACAACACAAAATTTAAAAATACCAAACAAGCAAACAAAAAAAACCTAAAGAGACTAGTATGCATCTTCCCTAGTTCAGACAAACTGCATATATAAAGAACGTATCTGCAGTAGTCCCAAAACTCAGTAATCATTTTTATGTAATAATGATTTGTTAGATGAAAAAAGAATGTATTATACACACATATTTAGAAGGCCTGTGTCATCTACATAGAGTTCAAGAGGCATACTAATACTTTTAGGCTGATGTTTTTCTTCAGTAGTTTGATACCATGTTCATAAACATCAGCTCAACATGTGGGTTTCTACCATAAATATTTTGGAAAGGGATCTTTATATATGAATCACATAGTGAAGCTCACCACATTACTACATGAGAGAAGGTGTTTTGGGACAGACATCATCTCAGCACAGCTTTAACACTCTCACCTTGAAAACTCTGGGAAACAGGGAGATAGGATCAATTGTCCAATATCTTTTTTTTTTCCTTTGGTTCTCCATTTCCAAACCCATCATTTACATTTCTTCTAACTATGGGGTACTCTTAGGATGTCACTCAGGTTACCTAAATTTCAAGAAGTAATACTGAACAAATTAAACTTCTTCCTTTAAGAAGAATGCCTAACCACAAAAACACACACAACCCACAATACACATACGTACATATTCATACACTATGAATCAGCTAGAACAGAAGGCAGTTTAAAATGAAAAATAATCAGGCAGAAGAAGGACACAGAGTTCAGCTGTTAAGTACTCACAAGTTATTACTCTATTCTTACTCACACCTCTTCACCCTTTCCAGCCTGGCAGCCCGGAGCAATGGCCACCTACCCAGAGCAGTAACCACTAGCCAAACTGATTACATCCTGCTTAACATTAAGTTACCATATATGGGAGTAATTCTTCTTAACAAATCACCCCTTGGTAAGTTCCATCTAACATGCTCAACTAAGTTGGAGAAAGGATCAGAAGAATGTGTCACAGCGTCTCAGTGTCTTCAAATTCCATAAGATATATAAAAATCCTCCTACAGTTCCTACAGCTGCAGCAATAACAGCATTAACCAAAAGTATAATGAGAAGTTAAGAGGAACATCTTTTTCTTCTATAGCAAATAAAAACATGCATTGAATAGCAGAAGTCCACCTGTTTATCAAGTTTACTGAGTACATAACATCCATCAGCAGGGGATTCTTTGGAGATTCCTGTCCTGAACTTTCTATCTAAGATCTAGTTAGCAAGTTTGATTCTGGATCATTAAGAAATCTTCATATGAAATACACATAAGAGCATAACCACCTTAACCTTCTCCGCAAATGTCACTCAGTACAGGTGTGATCCTGCAGTTAGAGCAACCAAACCACTTTTCTATTACAAATGCTGGCTCTGCCTTTCCAATACCAGTAAAAACCAAAGTCTTTGTTGCTCTAACCATGTAATTGGACATTATCTCCTTCCACTAGGTGTAGCAGTGGTACAGCAGTTCAGTGGTGACCCACAATACTCACAATCTGCAAGAACTTCATACAGCTTCCCAAGAAAAAGGAGACCTACCAGATTTCTTTACAATAGTACTGCAAATCAGTTTAATTAAAAAGATGATGACACCTAGTTAGACTTAGGCAGGCTTTTTTCCTTTTTCTTGAGTAGATGAGAAAATAAAACAAGAGGGAAAAAAAAAACCAACAACAACAAACAAAACCATAAAAAACACTCCAAACTAGAGCAGAAACTTAAGCAAGTATGTAGGACCCAAAATGCCACAGCAGACTTATAATTAATGTTTTAGCATGTCACTACTTTTACTACAATTGCATACAGTATTTCAGTTTCTGTATAATACATGCTTAAGTTTACAAAAAATTGTCTAAATCTGTTTTCAGAATCAATTCTTTAAAAATGCTAAGATTTCTTGCTATTGTGGTCACCTGCTGATTGTTGACAGACTGCACACAGATACAGCTTCTGGTACCAGGCCAAACTTACATTTAATCTGGGTTAAACAAATTCAGCATGGCTTTTTATCTGTATATTCAGGAAAACAGGAGTCAAAGTTTCACTAATCAAAAAACATGTTGAACATGCTATGTTGTCAAGTCATGAAAGTGGCACTAAGCAACAAGAACCACCCCTAAAATGGAAAAATTAGATCAACTTTTTCAGCTTATCTGAGAAAGAACAAAGTAAATTTGTTATACGCCTTAGATTATTAAATTCCATTACCATTTTTAAAGTAAAAGGTAACATGATACCTGGCCTTTAAAGACTTAAGAGTCCTGGTTTCCTACCTTTGCTCCTCTATGTAGTGATACTTAAACTGCCACTTTCCTTATATATTTTTGTTTCTAAATTACATTCATTCCAGTATAAAATACAACTAGTGCATAAAAATGCTGCAAATAAAGGGGAAATGTCTTTATCTAAAGACCTTTTCATGTCTTAAAATGTCTTTAAATAAAGACCATTTTGATCTCCAGTTCTTTCTCATTGTAAGTTCTGCTGCCTAGTTTTAAATTATTTGGAAAATAATTTAAACCTCTGCTCCATCCCACCCCATATAATCCATGACATCTTTCAAATATGCAGCAGAGCTATAACTACATGTCGACAAGTCTATGAAGACAGATCTTATTTTTTTAAGACAGTAAACACAGTATTTTTCAGCGCATACTTTTTTGCAGTTAATTCTGTGTTTACATTTTAAGTAACGTAACTTCTATTCATGCTGAATTAATTCACTTTACATGCACAGTATAGAATATTCCTGCTCTGTAACCACCAGCTTATGGAAGAAGCAAATCTAATACTGCCAGCAGAAAAACATTCTCCTGAAATAATCGCTTTCTTAAAAATAAATAACTCAGTACAGTATTACTGAGTACATAATATGAACCACTAAAGCAACAGATGATACCAAGGTGTGTGGGGGAAAGGGAGTCATATCTAACACACAAAGCTAAAGCCCTTCTCCAATCACGGGCACAGAAAAACACCACGTCATATAAATCTCTGAGATACCACATAATTTAGTTGAAAAATAGTTTATTACACCTCAGTTTCAGTCCCAGAAGAGAACAAAGTTTCCTATATTTAAAACACACCACTGTCCTACTCAAGTAATTTAAAGTTTATTTCCATGATCAGAAACCAAGGGAAAATACTTCAGTTTGGAGTTCACACTGAGATGGATAAAGCTGATCCCTATTAGAGAAGTCAGGTTCCATCCAGCAGCTCTTATTTCAAACAGACACACTACAGAAGCAGTATTAAGACTCATATAAACGTTAAGGACTATGACAGCAGACAATGAAGACCACTTTTGATTTAAGTGGGCCTTCAGTTTTCAGAAGTCTTCTGTTTTCCAGATTACATTTATTCCGGACGCTACTTTTATTTGAAAGAATGATGCTTCCAGAACATAGCAAATACATCAGCTGAAAGAACCAAGACTGCTAAAATTTAAGAATATGGATAAAGAGGGAGAAAAAAATAACAAAAAAATCTACATCCATCTGCCAACTGGTGTGTGAGAAGAACACACACTTTTGGAAAACCTTGCATATTGATCAGTTGCTTTCTCACGATGCCGTAGGATATATGCAGGTACTTGCAGCCAGCACTTGATTTTTTTGCTTCTGACCTCAGTCAGAAGGCCCCTTTCTAAATCTTTAGTTATTTGGACAACTCCACACAGAAATTAATGGCCATTTTATCAAAGGTAACAAATTGAAACTTCAAACCCATAGCACTAAGCCTGAATATCTACGGCTTAGTTACCAGCAGATTGTTACTATATACAACTCTCCACTACAAATCTCGCTTCAATTAATTCATTTTAAATGCATCAAGTCAGAATACCTCCATTATATTGCTGTGTGATTACAGGACAAACCAAACACAACACACAAGTACTGTAAGAGCTATTTACTGCATCATCTCTGCTTCAAGAGGTAAAACCATTTAATATTTCCTGTACACTGTACTCATTTTTGTTATGATCTTCCACCAGAACTTTGGCAAAAGATAGAATAAAAGAGGAGTAAAAGACTCCTGTCTCACACCTACCCACTCTATTCTCTCCTATAATTTCCTTAGTAGAGCTAGAACAGGTCACATCAGGTATTGCAATCTGATTACATGAAAACGGCTACATGGACTCTTTATCATCTCCGTACTGCTGGATGCACAGTCACTGCAAAGAGTCCCTAGGAGAGATGTGAGTGACTATAGGTCAGGAGCAGAGAGTAGTCAATAAAGGAATCGCACGGAAAGAATCAGCAGAAACCCTCAAGACTTCAAGTACAGGTACTAAGAGAGCAGCAAGCTCTGCACAGCCCATCACAGGGGAAGAGCAGAGCACAGGGAGGCCTGGATGCACACTGGTACTGGCACTAGCAGCTGGCAGCTGCATCAAAAACATCATTAATCCTCCTAAGGAGAAATTACAAAGAAAAGGTGTTCAACTTTGAAGCTGGATTTCAGCTAAAAAAAGTAAGCAACGTTAGTTATGAAGACTTATTAGAAAGCCTGAAACTTTCAAAGGAAGATTTGGAGAAAGCATTTTAAAAACTCCACATCAATCTACAAATAAAGCCACCACAGCCCCTGTACCTTAGCCCTCATGTCACAGCCCTGGAACCACTCAGAAACACCACCTCACTTCTGTTTCACCCCCATTTGGTAACACTTCACTGAAAACCCTAACAACGTTAAGAGCCCGATTGTTTTTCCCTCTCATCTCAACTTTTTAAGGAACGGCCCAAGCCACGACATCCGCGTTCTGTAGAGAGACCGTGCTAGAGCAAAGCCGTGCGCGTCACTGGCACCTGAGGGGAAAGAAACCCAAACGCTGCAGTAAAGTTTATTTCTGCGAGGGTAAACCCTGGCCACGGCAGGCTCAGGCTGTCACCGCCGCCAGCGCCGCGGGCGTAGCAGAGCGGGCGGCGGGGACAGGGACAGGCCACCCCGGCGGAGGGAGAGAGAGAGGCAAGGGACACCCTGCCCGCCCGCTCCCGCCGCTGAACACCGTCTCAGAAGAGGCTGGCGAACCGGGACAGGCAGCTATGGGACGCGGGAGATGCAATGCCCTCACCCCTCCCGCCAGGCCGGCTCTGGGGCTCCGGCCTCCGGCCTGTGGCGCAGCCCCGCGTGCCGGGGCGGGGGGCACCGCCGCGGGGGAGGGTGTCACGCAGGTCCCGGGGAGGTAACAGGCCCCGGCCCGCCGGGCGCGGGTGCTCCCGGCAGCGCCGAAGGGTGTTGGCCACTCACCCACGCAGGCAGATCCGCGGAGGAGACGCTGAGCCGCACCGCCTCCTCCTCGTCCTCCAGGAAGGCGAGCGCCCGGCCCAGGCGGGAGCTCTTGCCGCCGCGGTGCCTGCGGATCCAGAAGAGCCCGCACAGGGCGATGAGCACCCAGCTGAAGCTCAGCCCCAGGTAGCCCAGCACATACACGGGGAAGATCAGCACGAAGCTCCTCGCAAACTGCGACACCAAGCCCGTCACGTCCACGCTCAGCAGCGGTGGAGGCGACTCCGGCACAGGGTCCGCAGCCGCCGCGTTCTCCGCAGCGGGATCCGCGGCGGACCCCGCGCCGGGGGGCTGCTTAGCGCCTACCCCGCTCATGCTACCGCAGCGGCGGCTCCTACTGCTGCTGCCGCTCCTCCCGCTGCTCCTCCTCCTGGGGCGCTGGCGGCGAGCGGGCAGGGGGCAGGGCGGTGGCGGCAGCGCCTCCTCGCATCCCGCGCCCGGCCCCGCTCACCGCGCTCCGGCACCACCCGCTGCCGCTTCCGGGCTTGGCCGGCCCAGCTCCGACCGCCGCTGCCGCCCGGAGGAGGCGGCTCGGCCCGGCCGCCGCTATTGGCGCCCGGCCGCCGCACGAACGCCTCTGCCCGCCACCTCCCCCGCCCCGGGCAGCCTCTTCCCCTCCCCTCCGCTGCTCGCTCATCCCTCCCTCGCAGGCCTGCCCGGCAAGCGCGGGTTCGCACCGCCGCCGGGACCCGCGTCCGCTCGGGTCCCCCGCCCGGCTGCGCTCGGGGCCACGGCCATCACTGCGCGGCCTCCGGGAATGCGGGAAGAGGAGCGCGGCTCTGGGGGGCACCGCGAGGAAAGGGCTCTTGGTGGGTGGCAGGAGCAGGACGAGCGTGCCAAGGCGTGTGTGCACTTCCTCATGGGCAAACCACACCGTCTCCCATTCTCTTCAGTCACGTATGCGGTTGTATGGTTTCTACCTGTTCACGCCCTTCGATAACAGCCTTCCTGTCTCTCTTTGTTCCTTGTTGATGGGTATTATTAAAGGAGAGACTGATCAATGCCTCAGAGGAACCAGACGCTGGTCACTCCGCGTCTTAGTTACAACAGGTGCTTCCTGAAGCTTTGCTCACATAAAGCTGCCTCCTCTGTCATCTTGTTAACCCACACGAGTACCGAGGATGGCACCCACTGTTTCGGGATTTGTTAAACTGAAAAAAACTGATTTTACAACAGGTTTGTGTCCTATATCCCTTTAACACCTGGTTCCCACATCATTCCTCCTATCATTCCTTTATCTTTTCAAATAATGTAGCCACCAGTTTCGTAAGAGGCAGCTGTTGCTTGTCCTTAGCTCTGTCCTTATCAGCTTGCTGGTACACACTCACTGATAAAACTCAGCATTTACCACGAGTTCGGGGTTTTTTTCTTTTGGCTTTAAATAGCTGACTTTTCACTTAGTGGGAATGAGGGTTCTTTCTCCTCTCTTCAAATGCCAATGTTCACACAATGTGTAGGACTTTGAGACTTAATATTTGCAGGCAGGGATGAGGGGAGAATGACTTTAGCCCATAGTCTGAAAAGTTATGAAAACACACACAAATGGACAAATAGGAAAGCTGTATAAGCTTCACTTTATTAAGAAGTGAAAGTAACCTCATCTCAATTATCCAGAGAAAGTTGAAAAGGCAATGGCATCAAAGGGAAAGTTGTTTGCTTCGTGCTGCACAGCAGAATTGGAAAAAGAATCTGTATTTTGACAACTGAATGTGGTGTTCTGTTTTCTCTTCTTTCCAAAATCCCTCCATGCCTGCCATCAGACTCAATGGACCACTTTAAGCTAAAACATTTTCTGGCCATAGACTCATGCTGCTCTTCTGTACTTCCTCTTTACCATTGACAGTGTATGTTTCCCATCTGTGTATTAGGTTACTAAGGATGAAAATTCAGAAGAACCAAATAATAAAAAAAGAAGTAACAAAATCAGTGATTTACTACTAGGTGGCAATCCAAGCTTTCAAATAACAATTTACTTTAGGCCTTCTAGAGAACTCAAAACACCTACAGGCTCTAACCATGAGGGAACTGAAGAGCAGAATGAAACCCTAGAAAATTCTGTGACCTTAAACTGAGGATATCAAGTATGATGCTGTGACCCCTTTGGACACCAGTGAAATTAACTACAGTAAATCTGGGTGATTTTTTGCATCTATTGAATTCCTCTTCTTATTACTTACTCTGCTTATAATGTGACTTTAATGTGGACTCATCACTCCTGAGTTTCAGTAACACCTACTACAAATGGACATATTGTATGCTGGCTTCCTCCATTACATCCAACACTATTAATATTCTCTCATTTTTTCAAGTCTTTTGTTCTCAGCCTTGGACTCCATTGTCCATTTTATTTCCCCATCTGGCCTCACAGTATCTGCATCAGAATACAACTGTACCACAAACTAAAATGAAAATTAAAAATGAAAGAAAAAAAAAGTGATTGAATTAATGTGATATTTGGCAAGTAACACTTTACCATATGGTACATATTATTCTGCTCTCATATATGTCCAGCATGTATTTTGAAAATCAGCTGAATATAGAATTTAGAGGAGTACCCCATACAGTCAAATTTAATACAATGGAGAAACACAACAGGAAATAAAAATTAATCTTGTAGGAGCATTTAGAATGACAAACATATAAGTGTAGACCAGGCAGCCTAGCACTGATTCTGAGCAGAGTAATTCATTAATCTATGTGGAAGTTTGATTAATCAGAACTAAAAGTGGGTGATAATGTGCCAGTCAAATAGGAAAACAGAAGCAAGATCTTGTAGCATGAATTTGATAATGTTTATCTGTAACATCAAGAGGCAGTTCTGATAAAGAGGTTACCGCTGACTTCTAAGAACCTCTGTAGATAACTGACTTGGACCCACACAATATTTTGATGAAGAAACTGGGTGGTATGAAATTAGCATACCCACTGTTGTAATAGAGACAAGAGAGTCTTGTTAAAATCAAGATACAAAGTCTGCTGCTAAGGCATAAATTAGTGCTAGTTACTCCATTATAATTTTTTTTAATAAAATGTTCTGGATAAACACTAGTTATTTGTTCATTCTAATATTTTGGTGTTGATAAAGAGTTTAATAATTTGCTCAAGAATCTTGGATGTTAGTGCACATATTTCTGATCATATACTTTAATATTTACAAATTCAGTCTCCTATGCATCAGGAACTCTTGAAGACATATGGCCCAGAGACTGCTCTGACTTCTCCTTAAGTATCCTATAATCAATTGTATCAGCTACACAGCTGATTCTATTTATTTTATTTAGATAACATTTATTCTTTTCACATCCTGCCTTTTTAGGCCTGTTGTGTTATTAGAATTTTAATATGTTTTGTTTGCAATATTTCTTTATACCCATTCTTAGCCATATGTGTTTGCTTCTCCTTTTTGCTCTTTTGAATGCAATAGCTTTCATAGCAAAGTTGTGTCATTCTATGTTTACCTTTACCTTGCATCACCATCAGTTTGCCATGATGATTTTTTTTCCGGTAAATACTGGCACTACTCTTCAGAATAACTTCCCAAAAGGTCTTGTTTGTACATCGTTTTTGATGATGAGAAAAATTGGGAAAATTCAGTTTATGTGGAAAAAAAGAAAACCTCCGTTTTCCTGACTTCTTTGTATTTCACATAAGAAAACATGTTTTGGAAGCAATTTTAATTGTTACTTCGTGACCATTTTCAGTAACGGTTTATTTCCCTGAAGGACAAAGTGTGGTATTACACCTTAGTTTACCCAACAACATTATTTCAGTCTAATGGTTCTCTGTAGATGTTTTTAGCTATTGAAGAGAAATCTTTATTGAATAGAAATCGGAGAATTTTTGCTGAGGAACTTTATCCTTAAAAAATTGAATTATTAATGCAAATATAATTTACATGAAATTTTATCCTAATAGATTCTCATGATGGAATACTCTCTAGTTCTGTGTTTAATGTTATCCAGCTGTCTCAACCTGCTCCAGATTATCTAGTGTAGACCACAAATATTTTCTGCCTGCTTCACATTATCTAATATATAGCACAAAGAAGAGTCAAAAGACTCTAACATACCTGAGCTTCTGTTGTTTGGAGAAAAACTATGTATGTCTGATCCCTGGTATCACCCAGGCTGGCTTCAGTTTCACTGAATGCATAAATTGTACTCTCATGACAAGATCCTCAAATATTTATTGTTCCTGAAGACAGAAATACTTTCCACTAAAATGTGTTTCTTAACAAGTTTTCACAGTAATTATAGTCTCATTTTTTAACCCCCATGGGATTCTTACAAGTTCAAAACTAAAGGCACAAACTTTACTACAAAGACACACATTTTTGCTATTTCTATTTATGAACCTGGAGGACTAAGAGAAGCATTTTGACACTTTGCAGGAGATCATTTATGTATGTCTGCTGATAAAAAAAAGGGGGGGGGGGGGGAGGGGAGGAACCCCTACAAAGTCTAGATCCTAACAAATTCCTTTCATCATTAAAAAGAAAAAAAAAGAAAAAAGTATGGGGTTTTTTTTAAATAATAGAAGAGGCATGACTTCTAAGCCTAGTGGAAAGTTGTCATGTTGTCCCTCTGAGGGGTAATATTTCCAGTAACTTTTTGGTATAGTACTGTGATGTGTCATTCCACAGAGGTGAAGAAAAATGCAATATTGTTTCACAGGCTTAGAGGAACATCCAAAGATAAAAACAAACAAACAAAAGAAGTTTATTACTACAGAATATAAAAAGCTGTGCTATTTTATATTCCTGTTTTTCAGATAACAGTGCAGGTGGAGAAGGAGATATATGTACCAAGCCAGACAAGAGAAAAACCTGTAGAAGCTAAAATTGTAAAAAAGTTCCCAGGGCTAAACAAACCCCTTGTTTACAACACTTTTCTTGGAAAGAAAATCTGGGACATCCTTTTGTGCTGACTTTACATAACAGATATGTGTCATTTTATTGCCTGTATTCACTTGAGTCTAACACACATTTTATAGAAGCAGTCAAACCACTGATGTATTAATTTTCTCCACTTCATTGGTGAGACACTGTAGTTTATTTTAATACATGGTGGTGATGCCATGATGATTTTTTGCCTTTTCTTTTATATACCTTTTATATACCCTTTTATATAAATTTTATGTATCCTCAGTGCTTTTAACATGCATACTTGTAATTCCTTAAGTCAAATAACTTAGCATAGTCGTAATATTCCATCATGCCAAGAAACCAAATGTCCTGGAGGCCTTGCAGTTGGAAGCCAAAAAGCCCTACACTATCCTGAGAAACCAAGGTCCTCTCTAAAACACATCCTGTAAACTAAGATAAACCCATCCAGGGGAATATTCCTCAGGATGGAGAAATATCACACTAATCATTCAGGCCTCTCATTAGAAAATCTTTGATAAATATACTAATTTGCAAAATCTATAAATTGTGTACGCGATCTACCGTGTGTGTGCGTTTCGGCGCATTCCACCTTGGCGAAGTGGTGCACCTTAAAGATCCTTAATTAAATACCAAAGTAAAAACCCCTTTTTCCCTTAACCATGTCTGGCTCTTAATTTTAAGACCAGAGAAAGGCAACAGTGGAAACATTTAAGAATGCACAAATTTTAGTATTGTTATTCCAAAGGTGCTATTCTACCTTGTGTTCTCATGCAGGAGTTAAACTTCAGTTTGAACCCCCAGTTTAAGATTTGAATAGTTCTTTCCAAACCCTCTAGTGGCACTTTCCCGCATCTGGAATTTTTCTCCTGTCTTAGAGATGCCTGACTAGTATACTATCATACTGCTAAGAAGAAAAAAGCTATTAGCAGCCAAAACTGACATTTAAAAATATTTTTGCAGTAAATACATATGCTTGTTCTAAACAGCAGACAAGAGAAACAGAACTTGAAAAAAAAGCTGCTTCTTCTATCCAATTTTTGGTATCACTGTCACATTTACTTATTTAGTTATATGTGTTTGCTATATTGTTGTTAGAAATAAAATTCAGTTATAAAGTTGTTTTGTCCTTCAGTTTCTATACATAGGAAAGCATTTCTGTAGAGACCCTTCCTAAGCAGATGTCTAGTTCCATGTGTTTATAACACTGTCTCCACTGTGGCTAAAGAGCTCTTTGAGTTAATCCAAGATGACTTTTATGGCCACTTTTATTTGTTCAGGGAAGAACGTATGAAATCATAGAGTCATAGCAAAGTTTGAGTTGGGAGGGACCTTTAAGATCATCTAGTTCCACCTCTCTTGCCATGGGCAGGGACATCTTCCACTAGCCCAGGTTGCTCAGAGCTCCATCCAACCTGGCCTTGAACACTTCCAGGGAATGGGGCTTCTCTGGGCAACCTGTTCCAGTTCTTTACCACCTTCACAGTAAAGAATTTTTACCCAATAATCAATCTAAATCTACTCTCTTTTAGTCCATTCTCCAGTGTCCTGTTAGCTCATGCTCTTGCAAAAAGTCCCTCTCTTTCTTGCAGGCTCCCTTCAGGTACTGGAAGGCTGCAGTGATGTCACCCCAAAGCCTTCTCTTCTCCCGGCTGAACAATCCCAATTCTCTCAGCCTTTCCTCATAGGAGAGGTGCCCCATCCCTCTGAGCACCTTGGTGGCCTCCTGTGGACTCGCTCCCACAGTTTTATGTCCTTCCTGTGCTGGGACCCCAGAGCTGGAGGCAGATCTGCAGGTGGGATCTCACCAGAGCGGGGCAGAGGAGAAGAATCCCCTCCCTCCCCTGCTGCCCACAGTACTTTGGATGCAGCCCAGGACATGTCTGGATTTCTGGGCTGGGAGTGCCCATGGCTGGCTCATGTCCAGCCTCCCACCCACCAGCACCCCCAAGTCCTTCTGGGCAGGGCTGTTCTCAATCTGTTCATCCCTCAGACTGTGTCGATAAGAGATGCTTATAGATTATTATTGTTCTGCCAAAACGAGATAAATAATTCATAAGAAGGTTTATAAATATTTTAGTATCCATAGATGTTTATATTTAGTGGATGCAATTTAGCCCTTAAGAGTCATACTTACATTAATGGTGTGTTTGGGCTTTTTCTTTTTTCCTTGGGTTTTTGTGTGTGTGTTTTGTTTGTTTGTGTGTGTGGTTTGGGTTTTTTAAATAAAATATTAAGATGGGGGTTTTTGTTCATAACTGCATGCATGATTTACTTTTTTGCTACATGATAGAGGAAAATATTTCACGGTTTGGACAGTGGAAACTTTTACAGCATTTTTAATTTATTCTGGAAATATGAACACAAGGCAAGGTATCACGGGTCTGTACGTACTTGTCAATTGACTATTTAAGGCCAAGTATAAGGAGTTAAATTTTATCTCTTTGAAGTCAGCCACAAACTCCCATTGAACTATGGCAAGAATGTTTCTCAAATGCAAAAATGCGTCTTCCTTTGCTTTCTTTCCCCCTCAGTAGTCAGTTTTCTACAACCATCAATATTAGCAGTAGCAGTTACATATTAACTTTTTTTTACACTCTGAAAATAGGGAACAAAGTTAAAAGAACCCAGAGGAATTTTCACTTGGTCTTTTAAATTGCACGTGTTAATGGGTTGTAAATATTTGCTGTGAAATGGCACACACCTTTCCTTCAGGCAACCATAGAGCTCATTCCAGGTGTGTTTGGTGAGCTGCCACTTGCACTTTGTTGCAGAAATCAGCTCTGGTACTTGTCACTGGGGGAATATTATTACCATTTTAATTTATTTGTACAAGTGTTTTTCATACCTGCCTCTACCCAGCATCTGGATAAGTGGCAGATTAAGCATAGCACCCTTTCACAGTATTTTTGCCCTGCAGTAATTGTGCACAACTTTATTACAAGTGAGTCAGCCATGATGAGGGATGGTTTCATTATACACTTAACCTAGAGTAGGTCGGTGCTGAAGAGGAGAACAACACTACTTGAGGGCTGTGGGGATGTGTGCCCCATCCCCAACTCACAGGGTCTGAGCTCTCACCTGTGGAAACCCAGCTGGGCATCAGCTCCGAATCACAGAATGGGTCAGGCTGGAAGGGTCATCTGGTCTTCCCGTCACAATTCACCAACTCACCTCGTTTCAGTAAAGAGGTGATTGATGTACTACAGTAATTGAAATTAGAATATGATCAGTGGGTCATCTGGTCCAACCTCCCTGCTCAAGCAGGGTCATCCTAGAGCACATGGCACGGGATTGTGTCCAGATGATTCTGGAATATCTCCAGTGAGGGAGACTCCACAGTGTCTCTGCACAATCTGTTTCAGTGCACGGTCACCTGCACAGTAAAGAAGTTCTTCCTCACGTTCAGGTGGAACTTCTGTGCAGCAGTTTCTGCACGGTGTCTCTTGTCCTATTGCTCAGGATCACCAAGCAGAACCTGGTCCATCCTCTTGGCATCCTCCCATAGATATTTATACACATTAACGAGGACGCCTGTCACTTGTCTCTTCTTAAGGCCAAACTGGCCCTGCTCCCTCAGCTGTTCCTTGTAAAATATGCTCCTGTCACTTCATTAACTTCGTTGCCCTCCGCTGGACCCGCGACAGGAGCTCCTTGTCCCTCCTGTACTGAGGAGCCCAGAAATGAACACAGCACTCCAGATGTGCATCACCACGGCTGAGGAGAAGGGCAGGATCACCTCCCTGACCTGTTGGCACCCCAGGATCCCCCTGTCCTTGTCCGCTGTCGCCGGACGGCGACCCTCCCGCGGCCCTGCCGCCACCCGGGCGGCGCCGGCGCATCCATCGCTCGGCGAGCGGCTGCTGCCCCTGGTTGCCGGGGCGGGCCCGCCCGCAGCGCCCGATCCCGGCCCGCGGCGGCGGACGCGGCCTCCAGGCCCCATGGAGGGGGACAAGGTGAGGGGCAGCGGCCGGGCGAGCGGGGCAGGGGCGGGGGGACAGCGCCGGTGTCTCCTCTGCTGCCCCGAGAACCCCCGCGGCTCTGCTGGGGCCGGTCGGGTCGCCTTGTTTTGTCGGCACGGCAGCGAATCCCCCCCACCGCAACAGCCGTAGCAAGGCGATCCTTACCCCTCTCGCAGAGGGATGAGGTTGTACCAGCCGCACATCCTCCTGCTGAAGGGAATAGGTGGTTAAGGAAATACCCGTTGCTTCACGTTCTAGATAAAAGTGTGTTTAGTAATTGATGCTCCCGTAACCGCTAATTGTCGGGCTTTAGTTCTTCAGGAACACACGTAACTTTTGCATTAAGGTGTTAAATTATTGAGCGTTTGTAGAGCTCCAGGATAAAGGAAGCAAAACCACATGCGCATGCTAACATCAATTACTGTGTGATATTTTCACTTGAAAAAGTAGAAGTGCCAAATCAGTGAGCTAGTGAGTTGTGATGGGAAAGTTAAACTTTGATCTAAAAGTTTTCAGGTGTGACGCTGTGAGTGCCAAAGAGCCGGAGGCAGTGGCAGGAACAGCCACACTGAGGAACCCCCCTTTTGCTGCCTCTGTTCTATCAGTCGTGCTCCTACCTATTGGTGGGCTCTCACATTGGCAACTCATATTGGAAATAAGAAAGATAAATGTTTACATGTAAAAAATAAAGTACTTTGCTCTGGCTTAAAAATTAAGGACAGAATTTTGTCTTACTGTTCTTTTTTTTCTTTTTCTTTAGAATTGTATTTAACTGAATTCTTATGTTACTTAAAAACAGTATGTTCTGGAAACTTCTTATCTTTCTAGTTGTGAGGGAAGAAGCCCGTGCTGATCTCTTTCAAAGTTTATCTATAGGAACAAGATTTGTTCCACTGACTGCTTTTTCTTTAGATTAAAGGACAGATTCTTAAATGGTAAAGTTTTTCATAGCACTTTTTGGGTTCAGTAACTCTGTGTCATTTCATGTGAGCTGAATGCTCTCAGGTGGATGAATTAAGTTAAACTCCAGTGTCATTTAAGTAACTAATCTTAATCTGGATTTAAATGAGTATATAAGTAGTCTAAATTAGCAGACAGGTGAGAAAGTTCTATAAATCCTTTTAAAGTTTGTTTTAAACACTTTTATATGAACATTTAGCTGCAGAGGGACAGTGGTCTCAATGTTATTAAGACCTTTATAAAATATCTCCTGTTTGTTTATTATACTCCTGAAAAAGCAGAGATTTAAGTGGAAAATCATCATACACAAAATAACAGGTTCTGGTTGTGGTGGGGAGGTAAAAACTGCAGACTGCAGAAAACTGGCAGATTCATATTATGGGGTGCCAGAGAATCACATATGAATGTTTACTGCATGCTTTTTGCCTCAGCTTTGAAATAAACCTGAAACTGCCTTATCTGGTGTTCTGTTGGTTATGCTGATTTTATGCTCTTAGCATCATTAGCATTCTTTCTTTGTTTGCTGATGCATACATAAATATTGTCTAAAACCAAAACGTGATCATATATTAGGGATTTTAAGTAGGTTATTGTTTGAGACTATAATACAGCATTCTGCTCTCTTCCCATCCATATCCTTTCTTCCAGGTTACATTCACACAAGTTCTGTTGAATTTCTTAGGCTTTGTTAAAGCTTGACTTAAGAAAATTATCAGCTTTGTTTTTACTTTCTCATCTGACTTTCTGCAGTAGCAAATATATGCATGCTTTGGTTTTTTGCATTTTTAAAGTATTAGAAGAAAATAAAACTTAAAGGGCACTTTCTTTTTGTTACAAATGCTGCCTTCTTGGGATTTCTCCTTGACTTTAGATGAAATTTACCAGCCCACTATAATCTTCTAAAAAATTGAAGTTTGAAAACACAAGACTTTTTTCATGTAGAGTAGTTTAAAATATATATATACTGTTAAAATACTGCTTCCATATAAATAATTAACAACAAAAAAAAAAATGGGCACCATATGTTTATTTTCTTCCACCAGTGCAACTCATCATTACAATATTTACCAGTGATTATTTTGTTAATCTTTAGTAGCTTTTGCCAAGTCTAAATAAGGGTAGCCTGATCACATCACTTTGGATATAGTCGTCATCCTCCAATGAACTAGTTAAAATACTTAATGGATTAAAATTCCTCCTTTCCCTTAATGATCTCAAACAATAGGATTTTTTTTATTTAGTCTTTTTAACAGCAATCAAGCAGCCAAGTGCAGGAGCTCTGCAAATGAAAATAGAAGAAATATAACCTATTTTACTAGGGAGCACTTTAGTGAAACAATCATCATGTGTACTTTGATTAGTTTCATTATCTTTTTGCTTTTTACCTTCAGTGTTACATACAAATATTTAACGTGCGGTCAATTTACACATGTATTCTGAGCTTCAGGCTTCTTCCAGGTCCAGTCAGATGAAGTTTACTGTAAATAGATGTTAGAGCTAAATCAAATTGCTGTTTGCATTATTCTTTCAGAGATACTTGCCATGTGTACCTTGATCCTTTCCTTAGAAATATGATTGATTGTTAAATGATTTACTTCTCTCTGCAAATTGGTTACTCAGTCTCTTCTGCATTTTGTGTTCTAGAGAAGAACCAAAGAAGATACTTGGAAAGCAGAGGAACTTAGGAAACATCTTAAGGTGGTTTTATTTTATTTCTGCTAGTCTTGATGTTAAGTTACCTTACAGCACTAGAATTTATTGGTGGTTTAAGCATAAAGAATTGACTGTTTGTTCTACAAGCCACTCTGCTTTGTGGGATCTGTAGTAGCTCTTTAACACTTTCTGGTGCACCAGACACTTCAAATCTGCGTCATTGAATACAAATGGTACGGAGCTTTAATGTGTAGCTGCTGAGTTCCTTGTCGCAACTGACTGTTCTGGAATCTCACCAGTCCAAGGTTATCCAGAGGCTGGTCCACTCAGCTGTTTCCAGCTGCATGAGTCATATAAGATTACTCTAGTAATTTCTAAATTCGGTAAATGGAAATAATACATTGCTACAGTAATCACACAGCAGTGAATGGGGTCTGATTTTCTGGCCACCCAAATACAAGTGACAGCTATGCTTTATGTATACTTATTCACTTTCCTACAATGTATATTACCTATTTTATTTATTTTCATCATCTATCATGTTTGTCATGTGTTTTTAAACTGGTTAATTACATTATCCCCTGGTCAAATAGGCATTCAGGCTCCAGTCAGTTATATAACTGATATTCATATTAGGTTTGTGTTGTATTTTTTAAAACCTGTTTTATATTGTGTATCTTACTATTCCATTTATTAATTCTTTTTACAATAAGCACAGACATAATGTTACTATTTACAAATTAAGCCTATCAGCATTTTAATAGGGTTTGGGAAATTAAATACACATTTAGTAATCCAGCAATATTTTTTTTCACATGAATATACTCTTATCAAAATAGATTGCTGAATTACAATGATAGATTTTTTTATTTTGTTTCAGGCATCACTAGCAGATAGTCAAAATGAAGACCAAAAACACAGAGAAAAGAAACTGCAGAGAGATAGGACTGTTCATGATACAGACCCTAACAGACATGAACACAAAGACAGAGAGAAGAGCAAGGAAAGAACAAGAGAGAGAGAGAGGTTTAAATCCAGTGAAAGGGACAGGGATAAAAGGAGAGAGAGAGAAAGGGAAAAAGAATACCAAAGAGGAGACCGGGAGGGACACAAAGATAAGGTTCAAGAGTCACATTTGGAGGAGGAGAGACACAGTGTACTAAAACATAAAGACAAGGAGAGTGGTAGAGAACGAGACAAAAAATACAAGACATATGAGATAAAGCAAATAGATCCACAAAATAATCTGAAATCATTTGAAGAAAGAGATACAGAACATCACAGAAGAAGAGAAATCAGGCATCGCTTGGGTAAGTAACTTTGGGTTGTTGCTGTACTTGGAAATATTTGATATTTAGATAGGAATACTCTGAAAGCACACCCATCTGTGCAGAGAGGATAAAACAGGCAGGTGTGAGTACCTGCTGGCATGTGTGTCGTTATGGAATGTTGTGGTAACCTACTTTTATTTTGATGCTTTAAAAAAAATTGTTGCTTGTTTCCCTTCCTCTGAAGAGAGGATGGATGCCACTGGTTTTGTTGATCAGTGCCTAGACATTGTCTACTGAGTGGTCCATTCACTTGCAGGGTGATAACTGAATTCAGTAGCATGTGTCATTACTCTTACCATTACACAAACAAGACTGGATGGATTCGTTAGGAGAGAAGAAGGAGTAACCAGCTTTGGAGAGAGAATTTCAAGAGAATTCCTTTTTAGAAAGCTCTTATGTTGGAGAAAATATGCTGCTAAAATACTGTTTTCTAGATGCTAGAATTAATTATACAGAGTTTGAGTACTATAAAATTTGTTCCCTAATTTATACATCTGTTTTCTAGAGGAGGAGAAAGCAAGAACTGAAGAGCGAGAAAGAAGACATAAAGCACAGAAGGTAAAGGAAAGGAAATTAGTGAAGTGTTTCCATAACTGAGTAAGATAAAATTGTAGAATAATGGATCAGACTGCAACTCCCAAGAAATCCAAGAGATGCATAGGTAGTAAGGTGCTGACAAGTGTTCAAAACACAAAAAAAAGGTATCTCAGCTACGTATCTCAGGACATATTTAATTCTTTTTTTTTTTTAAGTAAACATGAAATAAAATTTTCATAGCAAACAGTGCTTCATTTTTGTACAGCTACATCAAATGTTTCCATCTGCTATTTATGCCTTTATTACAAGGGTAGTTCATAGTGTACATCCTGCTTTAGACCACCTACTAAACAAGAATTAAATTTTTGTGTGAAGAACATCTAATCCAAAGAATTTTCTGTAGCAAAGTGTGCAGTATCACAGAAGAAATACCAGAATCTCAAGTGCAGTTATAATTTGAAACTTGTTATCATAGGAAATAAAGAAAAAATGGCTGGAAGATCCATGTGACAGAAAGATTAAGTGCTTACAATTCAATCATTTTAAAGGTAAAAAACTGATCGATTTGTGAAGATAAAACAGTCTTGGAGAACTTTTTAACCCTTTAATATTATTTTCCTCTTTGCAGGATAGTGATGTAAGAAAGAAAGCTGAGAAAGTTTTAGCCTACAAAGTTGAAGAAGGTGAACGTGTACACAAGTTACAGAAACATCAAGAGTTGGATAAAGAGAGAGAAAGAAGACACAGAGAAAAAAAAGAACTTTCTGTTGGGACAGAAAAAGAGAGGCTTTCTAAAGAGAAAAGTCATAAACATTATGGAAAAGAGGAGGAAGAAAAACATAAATCAAGGAGGTCTAAAGAAAAATCTTCCCATGGAGACAGAGAAGGGCCAGCCGCAGAAGCTAATAAGATTCTAAAAAGTAGCGAAAATGAAAGAAAGAAGCATGATCTAAGGGTAAGTTTTGTTAAAACATTACCGTATCGCTTACTTCAATCATTGATACATTGTTGCTACGTGTAGAGGGATGCCTTGTGGAACAGGGGCATATGATCTCCCAGGAGACTCTGGGCAACCCCGGGCTGCTGCGGAAGAAGCCCTGAAGGGGCCTCAGGCTGCAGACAGGCTTGCCAAGACACCTGGCAGCCGGCAGCCTTGAACAGCCTTGGGCAAAGTTACACACTGGTCGGCTCCCCCGCCGCTTAGAGGCTGTCCCGTGGGAATAGGGCGTGAATCTTTGTAAAGTAGGTATAAGTTGGTGTAAGTGAACAATAAAGGGAGCACGATGCTCAAATCCTATCGGTGTTCGTGTCGTGGCTCTGGCCGGTCTCCCCAGCACTCGGAACCCCCCCGCTAAAGCTAGGAATGATAAAAATACTAGAATTTAGAGGAAACATTTTCTGAAATTTGAGGCTGAAGTGGTGGAAGAAAACACTACATCTGCATTTAAGTATGCTAATTCAGAATTGATTCCTTCTGTAAAACTTAAACGAAAAAATTGCCTAAATGTTAGAAATCTCTTTTATTCATAAAATTCTTTCTTGCTATGACTTCTGAAATTTTTACAAACACTTTGTCATAAGGCTTGAGGTCCATTAAATTTTATTGGCTGCCTTTATAGGAAAAAGTACGATTTTAATAGAAGCTACTTTTATGTTGTCTATGAAGGGAACACAGCTGTCCAGCTCGTAAGTAGGTATGTGAATATAGACCCTTTATATTTGTGGGGTTTGCCTCTATTTCTGAACCCACAAAATATCTCTTATGTTTCTAATATGGAGCATGATGTTATATTCTAGAGACTTAATCAAAACTTTGTCATTTTTTACTGATTTTTCTAAGTGTTCATTCCACAAGAATGGGAGAGGGAATATCTAGTAATATGTAGCTCTGAAATCCAATGTGGTATGGAACACACAACAGTTGAGATGGTCTAGGGTAGTTTCTTCTGCTGCCTAAAGAGTGAAGATGTACAATATAAATAAAATTTCAGAACTATATTTTCTAGTGAAAATACCAGTCATCTTCAGTGTAGGGGCCCTCCATGAGTGATTCCTGTAACTGACTTTCTGCAGCAGACAAGAGGAGTCTATCAGGGCTTGCTCAAGGTTTGACTTCCTTGGAAATTTACTCAGGTAGAGAACACACACTCTGATGCTTCTGTCCCTGTTTTCTGAAGTTCATGGATAGAGACAAATACCTTTATCTTAACCTATTGAATACATTTTCAAACTTAGGCAAATGATCATAACACGGAATTTAAGAGTCAAGTCCCTCTCTTGGGAATTAAAAATGCCTGAGACTGTTGTCTGTCCCTGGGTCCAGTTTGTGTGAGTTGTTGCAGTACATACTGTTAAAATCTCTTTCTTTGGAACAGGCTGGCCACAGCCTTCCAAGGTCAGACCATAGCCCCTGTCAGTTTTTCAGAACATCCTACAAGCAATGACTGAAATAAAAAATAGTCTGTAATTGAACAACTCATTAGTAATCTTTCTTACTGTTTGATAGCAGTACTACTAATACAGGTTCATACACATATTTCCTCCCTGCATTTCTGACTCATGAATATTGCGACTTCTTTTACAGAACAGTGAATACAAAAAGAATGAGAGAATTCAAGAAGAAATGAGCCATCAGCTTGTAAGGTAAATTCAGAGATTTGAAATAATTATGTACTAGATGGTGTCTACTAATATTCAGTCACCACCAAACCAATAAGCATAAATTCTTAATCTCACATATCTGGGGTTAATATAATTTTTTTTTCATAGGCCCAATACAATAGCAATTAAAAAAAAAAGTCTGTGTGTTGCCTCTAAAGTGATTCAGATAAAAATGTATATATTTGTATTCCACTAATTATTTTTCTACACCTAATAGCAAGAGATATTTTGCAGTCCTTGTAAACTTACATATATATTAATCTGGGCACTTAGTTTGGGAGACAGAAATGCTGTATTTTGCTACCTGGAAATTCACTATGCAGTCATGTGGACACATGTAAGTTACATGATGAACTACACAGGACTCTCTTATGCTGTGTCAGCAGTGCTGAATATGCAGGCAATGTTTTGAAGCTGTTGCTGCTGAGGTTGTGGCTGAGTCACTGTTTGTGCATAGCTGGGGAAGAGTGTTCAGCCATTCCTGAATGGCAGGGAAGGCAGTATGGTTCAGTGGGATGTTCTGAAACCCTGGTTCAGCTTCAAGCACTGTTAATGTTGAATCATTCTTGATTTGTTACAGCAGGATCCAGCCAAATTTTAATTTTTATTGTTGCCTTGTCGTATGTTTATTAGTCCCAATGGCAGTATATACAAATACTCAATTAAGAAGTAAAAATATTTTCTTCTTGAGGTCTGATACTTTCTATTTATAAAATAATCAAATAGATTATTAAGGAGCACAGCTTGTTGTTCATTTGCTCCTGCTCTCTGACTCTGATTGTATTGTCCTCATGAATAAGACCTCTGAATGAAAAAACAGGTTTGAAATCAGTCTTTGATTTATAGCTTTTGAGCATATTGCACCAACCTGATCTTGATCTCTGGTTTGCTGTGGATATTAATACAAGTAATAAATGTGTGGGTTTAATAATTTTTTTTCCTCACTACTATTTCTTGACTTTTGATGCAATTAGAGGTGTTAAATTTGGACAAAGTTTCTGAATTTTTTGCTGGTTAATCACTTGGTTGTTTCGTTACCCTTTTGTATCATAGAGATCTATAAAAATACTTGTAGAAATATTTCAGTTAATTGGAAATTTCCAACTGTTTTTTCCTTTTCAGGAAAAAAGGTTGTTTTTTTTTTTCTAAAACAAAACAAAATCCCCAGAAAACAAAACTGAAGCGGAACTGCTTTTTTACAAGTTAACCAATAAAACCGTTCTCTTTTTGTATAGGACTGTAAAAGATAAAGGAAAACTCGTTGAAAAAGAGGAGACAGACACAAGACAAGAGGTAAAACTAAGGAAGAGAAAATTATTTTAAAATTTTGAAATTATTTAAGTTATTTTTCTGTTTTTAAATGGACAGGTGCAGATAGAGCCAAATTTTCAGCCTGATGCTGAAGTTGTATAGACTTGGGTTTATTTGCAACAGTCTGTGCAGATACGGCCAAACTCTACCATAAAAATTTTCAAAAGTTTTGTGATATTTTCAACTGTTTGATTCAGCTCATCTTTAAGTGTGAATTGTCTGTGGTGAGGACCTAAATTTCGTTTGTAGTTTGTGGAGAGAAATAGGCAATTCAGTCCTTTTATATTTGGTTTCTGTTTCCATTATCTTCTCTGTCTTCATTGGCAGTAGGAGGCAACCTAGGAGGGTGAAATCCCTGCTTAAGACCTGACTCAACAGGGAGAATTAAATCAAATTCCAGGGTTTTGCATTTTATGCTGTTGATTTTTTTGGTGTATTTGTTGCTCCAAATGCCTTCCAGGTATTCCAGCATGACTTCGTAATCCTGCTTTGCATTGACAATATATATATTTTCTCTATAAATTCTTTAAAGTAGGAACCCACACAACTACTGACAGGTGGAGGTTTTTAGTGTGTAAAAACTGCATGTGTAACAGATGCAAGGTTGTAAACATTTGTGTTATTAATAAAGCTGACAGCTCTGTAGGCATTTTCTGAGGTGATCATAGTAAGGTAATAAAGATGCCAAAGTAGCCTGATAGCTAATAACGACTCATCGTTGTGAATGTATTACTAAAGGTGTCTGACTAATAGTAATAAGGATTTTTTAAAAAATTCTGTGAATTATACTACATGAATTAGTCACTGCTGAGTACCTGCGACCTTGCAGGCAGAACAAATTAGAGAAATTTCTCACAACCTAAGTTATACTGGGGGACTCAATCTGTTAATAAAATAGTACAAATGTTGAAACCAGGAAAGCAGAGACGTGGATACAACAGGATAATAAGATAATTTTTATATGTAAATAATTTTGCTAACATTGAATCCTCTTTTTACATGGAATAAGACTTACGATATCCCAGCAATAACTTCAAAAAAATTTCCTTTCTCTAAATTTTTAATTTGATTAAAATAATGCCATTTATTTATGACAACTTCCTTGGTTTCAACCTTTGCAATATTTTATTAGCAGATTGAGTCCCCCAGTGTAATGTAGGTTAGGGATAATTTTGTCTAGTCCTCAAAAGGGTAGAGCAGTCTTATTTTGTTGTTACACCATCACTGAAATGATAGGCAACACAGCTGGTTTTATGTCTTTTCCAGTAAAAATACTGGTAGAAAAATAGTTGGTGTTCCCAAGATAAGGTTGAGTTCTGGTTTTCTTCCTGTACTATTGGTTTCAGTAATTATCACTTGATAATACATTTTTATTTACCTGTATAAACTATATGCTGTATATTTGCTTGAAAATGTAGAAATAGCTGAGAACAACAAATCTATTTTATTCTAAGATTTGGCAGGTAAGAGATTTTTTTGGTAAGATTATTTAACAGCTTCATTTATTTTTCTCATTTAGGAAATGAAAGATGCACACATATCTAATCCAGACACAGGACTTGATGATTTTTCACCAGATTATGAAGATGACTTTGAAGTAAGTGAAAGTATACAGTTGTCTGTCTGAAGTAATTCTTAAGCATCAAAATAGAGAATAACTTTGTTCATAGAAATAAACAGGATGTTACATGGTTTTTATTTATTTTTTTGGTGACTGTGACCTTAACTTGTCTAACAGTAGACAGTGAGTAATTAAAATGTTATGTAGAAACTCTCTGCTACGTATTTAGTTAGTTTTCATCAGAGGTTGGGAACTTTTGGTTTTGAGTTGAAGTGTTCACAAAAGTCTTTCTCTACCTTTCTGGATTTCAATTACTTAAATGACTTTCAATTTCAATTACTTAAATGACTTTCTGTGAAAAATGATTAAATAATCATAGCTAATAATTTCAGATAAAAAAACTTTTAAAAGCCTGTTTGTTTATCATTGCAAAAATATCATAGGAAAAAGGTATAGACACACAGCATTCACTTCACTAATTTGTTTAATTGAACTCCCTGTTTTATAGCTCTCTTTTGTCTCCTTTAAAGTTATTAGGATACAAGAGTGCATTGGATGTGCTTTCATTGTGAGCTGAACTAGAATCATCTTTGTTCAGTGAGGGTAGAATTCATCTCCACTCATGTCAGGAGTGATGATTTCCACTGTTGACCTGGTCATTGTAGTGGCCCTTTGCCACTCAGTGAAGAGAAATAAGCATATTTAAGACTTATTCATATCATGTGTGTTAGGTGATTATTTTATCATGACATGGATTGTCTTAGTTTAGTGAATTTATTAAAGTTTGACCCTTAGGCATGGACAGGGAGTGTGGTAGTTCAGTAAATGTGAGCCTGCCATTAAAGGACAGCTTGAATTAAAACTGCCAAATAAGCAACTTTATACATCCCTGAAGCATTTATGCCACTGAACACTGTTATTTTATCTTTTTAAAGAACACATAATTCACCGAAACATATAGTATCTACTTTAGGACATTAAATTAAAAAACTATTTTGGGCACTGTAGAACAACAATGAGATTATCTTCTCATGATTAAAATTACTGCACAATCAAGAGATGCCATTTTCTCTCCATCAGTTATTTTAGAGTGCTTTTTATTCAGAGGATTTATAGCCATCTGTATGAGGTTTTTACTTTGGCACTGTTTTATAATTTCTGTAAAAGTTCTTGAAAAAGGTATCTATAGTCCCTGTTTACTAAGTATTGAAAGTTTGTTACTTTCAAAGGACTATGAAGATGATTTTGAAGATGATGAAGACAAAAGCAGTGAAGAAAGAGATGCAGGAGAAAAGCAGAGAGAGATTCCATTTTCCAGAACATCAGAAATTGAAGAAATTCAAAGAGCAATTACTGCAGAAAATGATAGAATTTTTACTCCATTGCCGAAGAAACTGGAAAATGGAAGAAAGGAACTAGTCATGGGTATGTGATTAGATACCAGTGGTTTTTTATTAAATGTGTGAATAACACATACAACTTACAAGTCAGCAGTCCACCTTTTCTAGAAGTCTGCCTAAAGGCCAAAATCTGGTCCTCTGGATGAGTCATGTAGGTTTGTGGGTAAGCACTGTAACGTCCACATTACTAAATGATTCATAGACATTACTAATCATTTAAAATGTGAAATACAAAAATGAACAGACTGACATTTAATACATCTTATTTTGGGTAAGAGGAGCATATGAGAGTCTGGATTTTGAAAACTTGAGGAGTGCTGGAACAGTTTGGGACTTCTGCTGGCATTAAATTCACCTTTTTCTTTTAAGCAAATTTGAAGCAACTGTTCTGGGAGGGAAGGCAAGAGAAATATCAATACTACTCAAATATATAGCACTTAGTCACTTTTAAATGCAGGCTCTTTCTGAAATGTTGTCTGGCATTCAGTTGATCTGATACCTGTGAGTGCCAGAGCTACTTATGTAACTGCAGTTGTGGTTCTTCTTTGCAGCCTGCACTGAAGTGAGCAGCCATCTAGAATCGTTGTGCAAAAGAATATTTAATATATTTTTAGTCTGGTTTATATAAAGTTAGTACAGTCATGGAAGAATAGCGTGGAATTTCAGTAAGTCTTTACAGCATCTCTTAAAGATCTTTTCTAGCGTAGAAGAGTCTCTGATTCAGTTAATAGATTTTCACTTAATGGTCATTGCAGTCAGAACCAGTATACTGTAATGTAAATTTCTTTTTGCAGAAGTTTATGCAATTATTATTTTTCTAGTGAACAATACAGAATCAATAAAGATTTTTAAATTTCAAAATTGTAGCACTTGTTGCTTTATTCTTAATTACACAGTGTGTTCTTTTTTTGATGAACTTTTGATCTCGTGTGCCTAAAATGGTGGTTGATCAGTCTGGTAATTATTTTTATAAGTTTAAAAGCATTTTACAAGTATTGTCTAAAAAGGCAGTTATCCTTTGAGGAAGTGGAGCACCATTAGTCCTGACTGGAAGTTGGTTCTTAAGGTCAATTAGCTACAGCCTAGCCAGAAAAGGGGTAAGATAGACGTGACATCAGTTGTTGTAATTGGTCTCTTAACTGTGGCTTTTTAAGGAACAGTTTTCAATGCTTTCCTTCTTCATCCAAGGACATTAGTTAAGCCTGTGTTGATGAGGTTCTCCACTACCTGTAGAGATGAGTTCTTACTCAGAGGTGTAGTGTGCACATGGTGAAGTCTGTGTGACTTTAATACAATTTTTAGAATTGATCATAGAGCGTTTTATTATACACAGGGGGACAAGTGACCTGCTGATGGCAAGAGAAAGAAAGAGGCACTTAGTGCATCATAGTCTTCTAAAGTAAAAATTACAATCATCAGTCATTTTGAGTTGATTGATTGATAAAGAACCATTATAAGGGCCATATGCTGGCCCATTACTGAAGTTAAACTCATTGTAATTAAAATGGTGATAGGGCGTTTTGTGTAACATGTGAGCCAGTAACTTTTAGTAGCTGTGTTATAACAAATCTGCTTTTTTGACTTACTGCTTAACATTTTCATGTGCTTTTAAGTGTGAACTGTAACTCTATGTTTTACAATATCACAGAAAGGCAAGATTCTTCTGTCAGAAGCTCTTTTTGTGGAATATTCATGGATTTCCAAATGGCAAGCCAAAGACAAAGCAGCCGAAGTATGGCCAGTAAGCAGAAGTAAGTGTATTTTAAATAATCCACACAAAATGGCAGTTCACTATGTGAGATGTAGTTTTCATTATACTTGAAATATGTGAAGTTTAGAAACTTGAGCCTTATGGAATCAAATGTTTTGGTAACTAGCAGTAATTAATTCTTAAGTAAATATAATTTACAGGTATTGCTACATGTCATTTTATAAGAGAAATTTATCTATATATCAGTTTATGTGCATTATTTTATTACAGAATGAGTTGCCAGGATTGTAATTTCTTTGTATAATGCTTCAGTCACTTAATTAGATATTGAGTTAAAGTACTAAAGAGCAAGCCTTTTAGTTACCATCAGGTCTCTGCAGGACTTTTTTGAAATAATCAAGAATATATGGTGCATGTAGTTGCCAAAATAGCACGTTCCCTTTCAGAGATAACACCAATTACTGTAAAAATATGTTACTACTGATCTAAAATTGATCTAGATTTGAGATACCTAAGACATCTCGGTATTTTAAAGAAATAAATTGATGCCTGCTTTTTGTGGAACCTCCAGATTTGTCTGAAGCACTGTATGTATCTCCAGTTCTTTGTTACAATGCTGGATGCATAAAGCAAGATTATTAAATGTTGTTGTTAATAGTAGATTCCACTGTTTCATGGCTGCACATCAGTGGCTAATCTTTACATAAGGGAGATTTTACTGTCTAAGATATTTAACTCACATTGCCTAAAAATTTTATGCTCAAATTTTTACACAAGTTCATTGTCTAGGTTTCCCCTCTAGACAGTGGAGACACATTAAGAAACTCAGGAAGGCATCTCTGAAGAATTGCCTTCTGAAATATTTGTCAGCCTCTGCTGATTATGTACCATGACTGATTATGACTATGTTTATAACTCTGTGTGCTTGCTAACAACATACACAGCCTGTGAAGATAACAAGTATTTTCATGGAAAGAGAAAGGGGTTGTGGAATTTAATGCTGTGATAATGCATTACTACCAGTAAATAGACTGAAAGCATCCCATAAATGAGTTGTGGGACTTGGGAGTTGTAAATTATAAATATAAACTTATTAGTTTATTTTAAGGATCTGTCTCCATGCACCATTAAGGTTTGTAGCTAGTAAGCAACTTTCATATGTTTGAGTTAGATCTCAGCAATCTATGCCGGTGTTTGTGAAGAGGTGATATATTAGGAAGCACAAGTTAAAATAAAATGTGGGTAAGACTATGCAATAGATCTCATCAAGTAGCAAAAAGGAGATGCAGAAATTGTCCTTATGCATAAAGAAAAATTCACCTTAAAATACTGATGAAATTTGAGCTCTTGTTGCTCTAGTCTTTTCCTTTTTCAAATACCATCTTTCTGAGAAGAAGCCATAACTAGGGTATGCGTCTGCAAGACTGTTTATTGTGGAATTGCTACAGATCCATAATTGTATCTGGTTTGTATTTATATATCACTTTTAAGTCCATTAAAAAAGCCGGCAAGCGCAAGAGAGAGAAAGGGAGACTGCAAAAATTGTCTCATTGTCAAAGACTGCACTAGAGCAAGAGCCTGGAATTGACTTGTAAGCAGACATCTCTATGTAATTCAAGCAGTTCACTCTTAAAATGAAATATCTTAACAGCTTTATGGCATTAAAGCAGATAGATAGTTGTGTGAATTGTGACAAAAACTGTCAGTCTTTTCATTATCCACACATCCATACAAGTGGAATGATAAGAATCTCTTTGTAGCTGATGGTAATAAGTAATATCACAGTTTCTTAGTTGACGAAGTAAGATGCAGTATATGCAGGTAGACTAGTTTTCCAATTAAGAATCAAAATATAGATTTATTTGTGAGCAAAAATGAAAAAAATTAAGGTAGGCAGAAAATAAAAGAATTGAGGGAAGAGGGATAAGACAGTTGAGTCACGTTTTATCATTCCAACAGGGGAATTTAGAAAGATTTGGCATTTCATAGGACAAAGAGACTCAACTATCTCAAATCCTGTACAATACGCTAATCTTACTCCAGACAAAAAATCCAAGTGGAAAAATGCACATCTTCCTCTATCTAGAGTACTAATTTCCATACAGTTTAGACCAAGTCCAATTGTCCAGTAAATGATGATTTTTTTTTGAGGCCTCGTGTTAGGCCAAGAGGTCAGCATCCGTGTCCACAGGTTATGAATCTGCAGTAAATTAATTAAAAGTATATATTTAAAATATATTTTAGGATTGCTGCTAATGTTGTTTGTTTCCTTAGTGATGTAAAGAGGTACAAGTTCAGTCTATTGCATATGTCTAACAAAGCTAGGACATTACAGAAGGTCTTTATAAAGCATGTACACATAGGAGTGATGTGAGTTAATAAAATGAATTTAGGAGAATTATCCACTGTCCTAACTACAGAAGAAAAAGACATTCATCTGTCACCTCACAGAACAGCTTTGGAATACTTAGGCAAGATGATCTGCTGAGATTTTGATAGTTTGGCTTTTGTAAAAAACCATGTTAAGTTTGCCATTTGCAATTAGTGTTGCATTTTCAAATATGATCATTATCTCAGCATAACATTAAATGAGACCTCATAACAGTATTGTATGTACTTCTATTGATATATTTTTATCTGCTAATTAATGTTGGCACAACTTCAATTCACATATTTTAAAGGATTGTTAGATCTCTGGTACTATACAACATCAGGTTGTCATTCCTTAGGAATACCAAATGCTTGGTCTTAACCATTTTTGTGTTTCTCTCTTGTAATTCATCCTAAAGAAAACGGAGTTCAGAACTTCTGCCACTAATTGACCTGGATTTCTCAGTTAGTTTTTCATTACTGGATTTGCCCCCTGTCAATGAGTACGACATGTATATCAGGAATTTTGGTAAAATGAACACTAAGCAGGTGCGTAACAAATACACAGTAACATTTAAATCCTCAAAGTGCTGATCCTCCTTCTGGAAAATAATCTTCCTTAAAAAATAAAGTTGCTAAAGCTACCAGGACATAAAGTAATAAATTAATAATATTCATCCCTAAACCTCAATTACTATAAAGCAATGATCTCGAAACTTTTGGCCAGACAGGCCATTTCCTTTCTGTATTAGAAGAGGACTCTCATTTTCCTTCCCCATTTTCAAAAGGCTTTCTGTCTGTCTGTGGCCCACTGTCCTCAGATATGCTGGGTTTGGTGTTTACACATCATGGAAGACATTCTGTATTTTTGCAATATTATTTATTTAGCACTGTGGTGTGAAATGTGGTAAAATGTACATGCACAAAATAGTGACAGTGTGTCAGTTTGCTCAGGTCTGAATTCACAAACAGAAAAGTTTGAGCTTCAAATTTCAGTTTTAAAATTACTAAGTTCTATTGAGTTATGTGCTGTCATTTTTAGTTGTGTAACCCATATACTGATGATCACTTTTATCTTTCTACTTTAGGCATATGTTCAGTGTAACGAGGACAATCTTGATAGAGACATTCAGACTGAGGAAGTTGAGACATCGGAGAAATGGACACAGCATCCAGGAGAAAGTGCTCTTGTGTCTGGAGGTGAAGAAGATTTTAGTCTTATTCACTTGTGGATGAGTGCATGTCATGTAAACTTTCTCTTTGGTATCCATTACTTGTGAGAATCTATAGAGTGGCAGGCTGCATTGATAGCAAGCTGACATAGGCACTCTGAATCCTCATGTGGAGGCTATGAAAAACAAATGGCAGAAATAGTTTTTCCTTCTGGCTTGATGTTTCCGTTGGCAGCAAAAATGAGTCTCCAACAGATCTTGTTCTTCAGTGCTGTTATTTCTGCTGAAGATAAGTTGATTCCTGCCACTCTCCTCTTGCTTAAAAATTAAATTGTCCTTATACTTTTCTTAACTGATTCCCTTTTGAAGCTTCACGTTTAGTTTCTGTTTTTCACAGGTCCCATAAGCAACCAGGATACATCAGTGAATGGAGCTCCAACACCTAAAATTGATTCTCAAAGATTAACAAATTTTCTCCGGTCTGCTTGCCAGGTACACTTATATCCTTAATATCCCTTATGAGCTATGTGCATAAGTATACAATAGAGATCACTTACAGTTCTTGTTCTGACTGATTTAAATAAATTACTTAAATAATACTCATTATCAAAGGGAATAATCTCTCTGCAAAGGAATGGAATCAGAGCTGTGCAACTTTTATGTCTGTAAAGCTGTATTTGCAAAGTTACAAAATTAGGAAGACAGTTGATAAAGGTTTATGAAATTAATCCACATAACTTTAGAAAGCTACAAATAGCAAAGCTGAAAGATAAGATGACCCTTTTATTTCTATAAATGTAATTATGTTTGAAAGGTGATTGCTGTTTTGCTAGAGGAAGATCAAGTTGCAACACAACCCAGGAAACTAAGATCTCGACAAACCAGTCTGTCTATTAGTGATAGCTGTTTCCAGTTAAATACTAACCAGCCATTCCTCCATGGTAAGGGAACTTTATTCTATACCTTTTAGTGTACAGAGTGAACTCTTCTTTCTTATGCAAACTACCATGTTCTTTGTCATTACTGTGCAAATAGCACATATCAGGATATACAGATGATGTAAATGTCACTTTTCTTTTAATTGCACTAATTTTGCTGGAACTCTGTGCAGATTGATTTCACATAGGGAACGTCAGAGCATCTTACAAGAAATATATTCCATCTATTCCAACTAGAAAAGCCAGCAATTAACATCATGTGTGTAATTTCTTGTCCCTATTGTTGAAGGGCCATCCCAACAGGTGTAATTTTGTTTGGGCTCTTTATGCAGTAGGGCCAAAGTTACAAATAAAGGCAGGTTATTGAACAGGAACACTGTAGCCTGATATATTTGAAAAGCAATTGTATCTTCTCCATATAAACAGTAGCTGTTCAGATGAAAAGTGAAAAATAGAGCATCTGTAATTATGTAAGGAAGGCCCATTATAACAGAACCCTATGTCATCTAACATGAACACATGAGATGAAACAAAAAAAGCCTGGCCTGTGCTGTTTCCTGTTTGAGACTCAGTTTAATTTTCAGTATATATACTGACATCAGATCAGATTGGCTTGCTTATGCCCAGAATAATTATTCTATTAATTTCCTGGCTCTCTTCCTTTTTGCTTTCTACTTCTAATATTTTGGATGCATTCTTTAGTCCCTCCTTTTTTATTGTACAGCTTCAAAAGCAACACAGTGTTAATAGAAATATTCTTCATAATTACATCTTAGTTTCTTTGTTTGTTGCTATAGCAGCTAAATATGCTTTTCCATCTGCAGTGAGTTTGCTTTTTCACTTATTGCTTTTCTTTCTTGACGTTTTTTTTAATGGTTTAGACCGAAAAATACCCTGCTTATATGTCTCTCAAGTTCAGAGGCAGGCACTACTTTCTGTTCATGGATTACCTGAAAAGGCAGGTGTTGGTTTGCTGAGCAGAAAGAGCCTCATATGTGTTTGGAACATCTGGCAGCCCTCCAGTCCTCAGAAAGTTTTAATATGTGATTCAGAGGTATGTTTTAATAACATTGTATATTTGCCCATCAATTAAAAGACTTTATTTGAAGATTTTATTTTTACTTGGGGTCCTTTTTTTGTCCTGCAAAATATGCCATCTTATATCTTTTGAGAAACACATTGTCTGGTGAACAAAGCACTATTCTCATTCTATTTTGTGCTCCAGAACTAGATTGTAGTGATGATCATGGTGTTTCATTGGTTGTTTTGATTGTTTAATTTTGACTCTATTTCATGGTTGAAGAGTAAATGCAAGTAAAACATCTGGTTCAGATGTGGTTAGGACTTCTCTCTACACATCATTCTCGTACAGTTGAGTGACCCCCCTTCAGCTTTGTGGCAGCAGATGTAGATTACACAACAATTGTTTTGAAAAGGGAAGGCCTACTGAAAGTCTTGTATCCTCCTTCCCTTTTAAAATAGATTGCCATAAACACATGTAATCTCTGCTTTCTGGGTTTACATGCTCACAAACTTATTTCAGGCTCATCAAATCATTGACCTTTATCATAATACCAACCCTGTATGTTTTTGCTGTTTAACAGGTGATATGTTGCTGCTTTAGTCCCAGTAAAGCAACATTAGTTTTTGCTGGAACAGTAGACGGTTCGTTGTTGGTGTGGGATCTTCGAGAGGACTCGAGAATGCACCCTTGTATGATGATCAGTGAAACTGAATGGGCATTTAGAGTTCCCACATTTTCCACGGGTGAGTATCTGTGCATCCTGGTTAGTCATTTTGTGCACAGTGAAATTGTCACCTAAGTGTTGATGTTTCTGTAATGTTCATGCAAGATATCCTAGAGCGGAGAATAACATATAGCAATAATTTTGTAAAGAATTTTATTATTTCAAAACAACTCGTTCTTTATGTGTTTTTCCCTTTTTGTGTATGTGTGCAGGTGCTATGATTTCACAGGTCCATGTAGTGATAGGACAAGGGGAAATGACCATAATCTGAAGGAGGGTAGGCTTAGGTTAGTTATTAGGAAGGCATTTTTTCCTGTGAGGGTGGTGAGGCTCTGGCACAGGTTGTCCAGAGAAGCTGTGGGTGCCCCATCCCTGCAAGTGTTCAAGGCCAGGCTGGATGGGGCTCTGAGAAACCTGGCGTAGTGGAAGGTGTCCCTGCCCATGGCAGGGAGTAGGATCAGGATGATCTTTAAGATTCCTTCCAATTCAAACCATTCTATGATTTTCTGATTTAACTTTGGCTGTGGTACTATTATTTTTCTGAAACACGCCACTACACGCATTCACAAAATCCTCTTTTCTTCACAAGTGTTTCTAATTGTAGCAGCCATGTAAAAGTAAACAGTAATTGGTGGTAGAAAGACTTTTTATTTTCTTAATAGATCAAAGATGCTTGGTCTTGTGTTGTACACTGGAAGTCAAATGTATGTGTACAGTTTCATTTAGTTTCTTATGTAAGCAGGCAGGTTTAATGCTGGACACTTAGGAAGCTTTAATGCCTTCAGTCTTAAGTGAGATTAAGTTCTGTGCACAGGGCAAGTCCAGAAAACATGAGTATCTGACAAAGAACGCACATTGAAATTACACTAAACACACATTTGCCTTAAAATGCTATTAAAGGGTCAATATATATTTTCTTGTGGTGAATACTTTGTTTCAGGATTTTTCAGGATACTTTCTACTAAGAGTAATTTTTCTTCGATTTTGTCTTCTTTTATAGTAAACAGTGATTACGCCTGTTGTTTATGGAGCTTGAAATAATCATAATTCTTTCCATGGTAACCCTGAAGTGGCAGATTTTAATGAAATGTCTGGTACAGTGGCATAAATGGTGCATCAGTCATTTGGAAAATGAGAATTGAATAGAAATACTGAAATACTGATTTATCTAGTAGTATTTTGTTAATTTAGGAAACAGTTTGCAGTATTGTATTTGAGACTTGTGCAAAGTTCATTATTTACCATTCTTTCTTTGAAATCATCATTCTCCCATAAACTGAAAAGTGATTAAGGTTTTGTTGTTGTTTTTTTGTGGAAAATACTATGTTTAACTTTCATTATTCTTATTTACAGATGGCATTCTGAACTCAGTAAACCACACCTCTCCTATACTGGCAGTGGAACCTGTCTCAACTTCTGTCAGCAGTGACCACAGTTATGGGCTCTCAAGCCTCTCTTATCAGGAAGGTATGTAAGCTGCTCTTCTAAGAACCAATACATCTGAGTATTTCTTTAGTTATCTAGTGAAACAGATACATCATAGCCAAACTCCAGTTTATAATCCCAGTCGGCATCTTTAGTTGTTTATAGTATCAATTGCATACAACATTCATGTTTTTTTTCTGCTCTCATTTTTATGTAATGTGCATTCAGTGCAGCATCATGTCAGATGTGGGTGCGTGCTTGTTACAATGTCTGTTTTCCAGGCAATATTTCCATGATAAAAAAAGTCATCACTCAAAAACTGCCTTTGAAAGAGTCTTAGTGCTTCTCTAATATCCAAAAAAATCCCTGTCTGAGTCAGTGGAGCAACTTGCTTATATCTGAAAGCACTTGAAATGTATGGCTGTGATTTGAAACTGGTGGTTTTCCTGTGCCTTTTGCCTGGTTTTTCTTATGACCAACCTTTGCAAAGAAACTCTAATCCTCACATCCTCAAATTCTCAGACAGTGTGCTAGGGAAGACATTATCACTTCCATTGCAGATTTGTACTTTGAAATCCACAGTGGTTTGAAGAAATGTGCTGCATATTGCAGGTTTTACAAGATTTCATTTGTTTCACTTTATGTTCCCTTCCAAAGTCCATGCAGAACCCAGACGTTTAAAAAAGATGCAGACAGAGATCATCTGCTTTTCTGGTAGGACAAACTGCACATACTGGAAATAGAGATATAGAAGAGACTGTTTGAGTTGGAAGGGATGTACAAGGATCATCCAGTCCAACTGCCTGATCAATTCAGGGCTGACCAAGTTAAAACAGGTTGTTAAGGGCATTGTCCAAACACCTCCTAAACACTGACAGGCTTGGAGCATTGTCCACCTCTCTAGGAAGCCTTGACCACGCTGTCAATAAAGAAAGTTTCATGCCTTTTTTCCCCTTCAGTAGAATTAGGGCACTTTGCCTTTTTATGCAGCTGAGAGGACTGTAGAAGTTTCAGAGAGTGTATTCATGTAGGAAATGTTTCAAATCCTTTGATACTGTTCAGGAGCAAGGTCAGTGTATGAATATAAATTGTTGCCATTCCTTCCTTAGAAATGTCAGGCCCTCCATTTCAGATAGCTTCAATGGATGAAAATGGAATCCTCAATATGTGGGTGAGTAATACATGTATGAAAAGAGAGAGTATAATGTGTAATAAAATACTTCAAATATAACAATTTAACAATATAACAAATTCAGAATTTCTTATGAGAACTGCCTCCCTGAAAAGTACAGCAACACTAACCATTCTGTTGGAATTCTACTCTAAAGTTTTGATCTGACTCCCTAATGTTATCTTTAGGCAAAAGTATTAACAGGTACATGAATTCATGAAAAAAGGCAATCAGTAGTTTTGCTTCATAAAAATATGTTCACATATTTCTATTAGTTGATTAATCGTTCTCAGTCCTCTTTCACCCACCTACTTTATTTCAGAATCACAGTGGTGTCAAAGACTGTACTGAATGTAGGGGAGGAATTAAATTCATAATTTATATCAAACAAATATTCAAGAGATAAAAAGTGAAAATCAGAGAATAAAATTTCGTTGCCTAAAATATGATGGTCAGGAAAGCACCAGGCCTGCTGCCCTTAATTACTGTCCTGACAACTTTTCTGTCACATGTTTTCAGTGGCTTTTTTCCTGATGCAGCTTTGGCCCAGCTGCTGAACCTGTGAATGATAAGGCATAAAAGTATTTCACCTCTGTGCCAGTAATCAAGTTCCTTAAAGCCTTAACTTTAATTACTTTAGTAACTTTATGTCTTGGTTTGAAAGACAGGTGTCTGCTAAGGAAGGCAGGAGCCCCCCTTAGAATGGCAGATGCAAGCCCCCTTCCCTCCTAGTTATTATAATTTTGAAATCAAGGGGCTTTTAGGCAAAGATGTGGGAAATAGGAATAACAGTTCTTTACTATTATGTATCTATGTGTGTATAACCAGTCAAACAAACAGCAATAACCATGGCAGTAACAGCAAACAATCACAAACCCAGTCCCAGCCTTCTCGGCTGTCGGGCCCTTTCCCCTCGGGTGCAGTTCCGCTCGCAGCCGGCAGGGGCGCTGGCGGCTCCCGGTGAGCAGGGCAGGTGCGATGGTTCCCCCGCGGCTGCAGGGGGCGCTCCGGAGCGAGCGCGGGGAGCACGCGGCACCGGTGCCCTGGGATCCCGGGAAGGGATGGGACAAAGGCTTCACAAACCCCTGGGCAGCCGATCCCGGTGTCCGGCCGGACCCTCGGGAACAGCAGGCTGGAGCGGCAGGGACGAGCACAAATCCCGGGTGGCAGATGAGGTGTATCCAAACAGGGAACCGCCGGGAGGTCTGGGCAGGCAGGGCGAGCACGGCTACAGCGTAACGAAGGCTCGAAGCGGCAGCGGGGCAGGATGGCCACGGCCCGGCTCTGAGCACGGCAGGGAAGGCGGGCTGGGGATCCTGGGGTTTCTCCAGCAGAAGGAAAAGCAGCCAAAGAAAGCAGCCTCTCTCTCTGTCCAAATGCTGAGACCGACTGCCCACACACCCACGTGAAACAAGAGTAGCCAGATGCGCCCCACCTCATGGCCAGCTCTTTTGTTTTTCTGAAGTACCCAGCCATTTGCTCCCCTAGCAACACGAATGGGGAAAATTCCTTTAACAGAAAAAAAACCCAAGAGAGCTCCTAAAACCCCAACACTTTAGTAGTAACAGATTCAAGCCAACTGATCTACCCTTTTTATTTCATGTGTAGTGGAAAGCACAGGGAATGTGTTACAATTCCTTGTTTAGTGAGAGGTTTTTTGTGACTGACCAGACCAACAAGATGCCAACTAGCAATTAAGTGTAGAATGTAGCTTTCCATATTCTGCTTTCCATCAGGCAACATCCAGCATGCATGTGAAGCTATTTTTAGAATTGCAGACATTGACAGGGAAGAGAGAATCTACCTGTAATGTTAAACCTGTCTCTCCAAACAGTCCTTTAGAGTTATTGCTGTTTCTATTATATTAATTACTATTACAACTGCTTAAAAAACTTCGAAGTCTGATGCATATTGATTGCTTATTAGTGTTAAATATTGACCTTTCAGGTAGTTGTTGAATTACAAAAAGTGGATCTAGCTGGGTCACAAACTGACTTAGGTGAGTACTGTACATTAGAGGTAGAATAAAATGCTCCAGTTTTGAGCCTATGAAGTGAAAAGAGAAAGGAAGAGTCACTGATGCCAAGAAGTAGTTTAGAAGAAGGCAAAATTATTGAGAAAAAGATTAATTCTGAATAGTTCATAGCTGATGTTTGAGGTTGTTGTTTAGGTATAATGAGAATCATTTTCACCGCTATCTAAATCTCATCTGCTAATTTTGTATTGGTAATTGCCACTAGACAGCCACATTTCTTATAATGTCAAAGCAGTTTTTTGTGTTGTCAACAGCTTTTTTTTCGAAGAATATGGAATTCTATGTCTTTGGTCCTCCTTTTTGTACTCTAGTTTTAAGCAGACCTGTTATAATGCTTTTGTTGTTGCTTGTGTCTCCATTCTGAGAATTGTCCTGAAAGGTCTTTTGTAGGTGAGATACTTAATTTAGTGTGAGAAAAATTTTCTGTGAACAAATGGAAGAACTAAGTCCATTCCACCCTTTTTGAGTTATGCAAATGAAGAAAATTACATTCTTTGTTCTTTAAACAAATTTACACTTACATGCTTACCTAACTGGAAAAGGCTGTGACTAAAATCCTTGTACATTTGAAAATACATCAATAAACAATGAAGCAATGCTAGCAAACTAGAATTTTTGATCAGTTTCTGTAAGCTCGTGCAATGTCAGGCTATATTAAGCTGTTGAAGCTGGGTATTATGTCTGTGGAGAGGTACATTTTAAAGTTATGGTCATGTGTTGATACAGTTCTATTGCAACCAGCAGTAAAATATTTTTTCCTCTTCAAAAAATTCTTGTCTTTGAAGGATTTGAATTTATGTTGTTCTCTACTAGCAAGTAACACAGACCAACTTTATGGTGCATTATTGCAGTATCTCATTACTATAATACATTGTCAAGGATCCAAGTAACATAAATGTGCATTTTTAACCATTGCTAGAATTGGGTCTTACAAAGTGCTGAAAAAGAAACATGTTTAAAAAAAGAAACTATGTTTCTATTTCTGTCAAAGATTGTGGCTCTTCAGATTTGAATTCTGAAGCATATTACCTTACGATTTATTTATTGCACTTTTCTTAATGCAAAGTGCTTAAATCAGTTCAAATAATAATTTTGTATAATTTTAGGTTTAGTTCCTGGAGGGAAAGTGAAGTTAGTACATAGCTCTACTGTGGAATTGAATAACAGGTAAGAAAACTGGGACATTTCAATTTTACATATGTATCTCACAAAGCTTATTTTTCCTGTACTTTACTAATTTGCTGTTACATAAGATACATTTAACATTATTTTCTGTTTGTGGGGGGTTTTTAATACACGTTTCTTCATAGATCTAGACATAGACATTTTAGATCAAGAGTTTCTGTGTGAACTTGCACAGCTTTAGGAGACAATTTCCTGTGTTAGTGTCATCTTTTGCCTTTGCCATTTTCCTCAGCCTTTTCCCAAAGGATATTAGCCAGAGAATGCTGCAGACACTGACTATTAAATTCCTGTCTTCTAATCCCAATCACTTCATTGTTGGAACAAACATTGTGAGTAGCATGCTGGAATTCATCCTGTTGTTGAATTTTTGTTTTTAAAATTTATAATTTGAGCCTATTATTAATATCTGTTAGCTATTAAAATTTGTTAGCTAGTAAGCATCTTTTGAAGTAGCAGCTCTGTGAATTATTTAACTTTTTCCTGTTATACCAATAATGCAACTTTTGTTTAATTAATTTTCTTTATATTGTTCATAGGGTCTGGTAGGCCATGGTACAAGACATGATTTAAAAGTTGTTCCAAGGCTATTCAGGCCTCAGGAGAGCAGACTGAGATCAATAAGCATCACTGCAATTGATTTCTTCCCTTTTGGAAAGCCACTTTTTTTGGTATGAAAACATTTTAATAGAAGTTTCATTTTTTAAGCACTTGCTTGATGTATTTAAACTAGATGTGGTAGTTGATTTACCTCACTGATTCCAATCTGCCAATGAAGGATGACAAAAAAGATCATAGAATCATAGAATCATTTAGGTTAGGAAAAGACCCCCAAGATCATCAAGTCCCACCCTTAAACCATCACTGCCAAGTCCACCAGTAAGCCGTGTACCTAAACACCACTTTTTATATCTTGCTTAGTTTGTTTTGTTCCTGAAGGTATTTTTTTTTTTTACTATGGCATAGGTTGGCTGTTCAGATGGAAGTATTAGATTACACCAGATGACATCAGAGTACCCCCTCATGCAGTGGAATGACAGCACAAAGGGCCAGCCAATTATTGCCCTGCAGTGGGCTTTGACAAGACCTGCTGTGTTCTTTGCCCTGGATGCATCATCCAATATTTACATTTGGGATCTTCTGGAAAATGATTTGTTGCCTGTGGCAAAGCAGACTATCCCATCAGAGAAGTAAGTGCTCTCTTTTTAACAAAATATTAATATTGTTGTGTGGGGTTTTTTACTTGACTTTAAATGGTCATTAGAATTTGCTTTTCTATTTTGTGAACTACCAAAGGTGTGGAAACAAACTACAGCGAGCTAAATTTTGGCTGTCTTCCCTAGGCAAAAGTTAGCCTTGATGAATATCCCTCAAACTGAAAGTTTTCCTTGTATCCTTGTAAACTGTAGCAACACACTGCTAGCTTTTGGAGAAAGTATTACAATTTTTAAATTTGTTACACTGTACTGGAAAATGCCATCAAACATTGTTCATTTTTACAAGCTTGAAATAATTTTCAACCATGATTAGAAGTTGATGATGAAATGAATGGGGGAAGAATTGCATGTTATATTTACATTAAATGTTTGCAACTTGTGAAAAGCTAAAAAACATGCTGGCACTTGAGCAGAAAAGAAGAATAGTTTAGTTGACTATAAGTAACCTGATACAAACATGTTTGTTTGGTTACATACAAAAAAGCACCAATTTCTATTTATTTTGCCTCAATTAAAGAACACTCCCCTGTTCTTCTGATTTCAGGGTTGTAACTATGGCTCTGCTGGGAGAGCCAGAAAAAGCAAATGGATTGTTAGGCATCGTGCTGGCCAAGGAATCTGGACAGATAGACATTCAGTATGTAAAGAAGAAGTGGGCATTACCTCAGCCTGAGGAATCTGACAAACTGCATTCTATTTTATTGCAGTCTTTTTAGAAACAGGGTTGTACAATTTATTGCAAAATGTGTAGTTTATTTTTGACTTAAATTAAAAGGTTTGTAATGTAATTTTGTATTTGCATATAACTTGTATATATTTTAAAGACTATCAATACAATATTTCAATTGAAACAATATATTTTATCATAAAAATAACAGAATCAAATTTACCATTATTGTACTCAAAAATATGATGGTTGTGTTTCATTATTGAAAGTACTCTAGATGTACATATATTTTTTAAAAATAGCGAGAATACATTCCTATAAATTGCGCTGCTGATTCTCATTAATCCAGTCTGAAGGAAATCACAGCAATTCTTTGACAAACATGAAGTTGTATTTTTGTACAACCTGGATGTGGGGAGGTTTCCACCTTTGGGGCTCTTAAACATTAATTCTTGGTAAAACTTTCATGTGTCTACCTAAAGACCTTATGCAAACATATCAAAACAAAAATTAACATCACACATCTCTATCTTCTGATTTTGACCCTGAAACTGCAAAGGGAATACCTGACTAACTCAGGTTCTGACATGTACACTCCCGGTTTGGATCGAACTATGTGAACAGTATGCCTGGGAGATTTACTGAAATTCTAAATCCTTTGGGATTTCTGATGTAAACCAGAACATACTTACCTGTTTAATTCTGCATATAATTTCCAAAGCTCTTGTAGTGAGGAAGAGGACAGCTGTCTATAATATGGTACTGATTTTTGTACTCTCTTGGTAAGGTTTGGACCCAGATGATGCACTGAAAATGTCTTTTGTAACGTAACAAAACCTGGCTTAAAGAACATGAATAAAACCTCATTGATTAAACAAGCTCTGATTCGGTGAAGACAAGGACAATTGGAAGACAATGTATTCAGTATTTAGTGAACAGATGTATATATATGTACTGTCTCCTTCTAAAATAGATCAAAATATTTTGTAAATTCAAATTAATTAATTGCAAACGTTTTTCTATTTAAATTGTTACTTAAATTGAGAAAACTCAAAGCGACCACATGATGGTGCCAAGTCACAGCAGTAAAAAATGAGTGCCTTACAAGAACAACATCCATCGCTTCAGCAGTGAGTCTGTTGTTGTCCATTGCACAAATAAGGAGAGCCCAAAGAACTGTTGGAGAAAATAATATTTCATATAACATTTTTGCAATCCTAGTTCCTTGGTTAGCTGTGGGCTTTTTTTAATGTCCATAAACACAAGTGACCCTCCTTATCTTCATTGCTGACAATCGTATACCCTACAGGTTAAATTAGAATAGCTTTAGTAATGCAGATAAAGAAGAAAGGGCAAGGCATTTTTTCCAGTAAGGTAGCAGAGCATCTCTATTGACACCCATAGTAAACAAACCACCCCAAGTCTCTCACTCTTTCCATCCCAAAGTGAGAGATACACACTCCACACACTCCACCGCTCCATCCCCACACTTGAAGATCGATTATAGTAGTATTCTGAAAGAAATCTATTATAGTTCCATCACTTTCAGGACTTCCCATTCTTAATTTTCTCTGCTGTACCCAGTTCTGTACATGGCAACTGTAACGAGATGTTTGGGGGTTTCCTGCCTTGTGCTGTGTGCAGTTGTGGTGGGCCTTTTCAATATGCAAAAAGGAAAAAATCGTGTCAGGCTTTGCACAGAAGTACCTGTCACTACTTTTGAGCAGCTGTTGTTAGGTATCCTTGAATTCAAATGTCCAAATATTCTATTATTTTATGCTTGTACTGCCTGGAGAGTCAATTCCTGCATTGGGCCAATGCTTCTTGCCTAAAGGATTTTTCTCTCTTGAACTGGAAACTAATGTAAAAATATAAGTTATAATGAAAGCATCCTGGGCTGACAGTTGTTGTTACAAGAATGTGAGAAAAAAGTGTGTGGAAGTTGCTCCTTTTTGTGCATGTTCTCTCAATGGGTAAATGCAGGTCATTAGAGTGCAGGCCATGCAGTCTTAGCAGTTGGACATTTTGATATGACCATTTTTGGAGCATATATCAGAAAAGGGGTAAGTATTTGCAGGCAATTCCATACATAAAGATTTAAGAAATTGTTTCAAACAAAATGTTTAATTTTCCATCAGCTACTTCTAATGATTGTCAAGTTCTATAAGGGTATTGGATTTTATTCATAAGAAGGTAACATGATTAATTAGGAATGAGACTCTTATGAAAAAAAGTTCGCTGTATTTTCATATCCATATAATTTTTACTGGTACCTGTGTTATGTGTTCATATGCACACACATTCTGTTGCATGATCTTTATGTAGGATATAAACATTGCCATCACGAAACATTTCAACCAGACCCAATAAACATATTTTTTGCCCGCCTGTGGGCAATTTTGAAATACATTTTCATGATAGTATGAACTGTAGTTGAAATTAACTATCCACATAATAGAGACCATTCAAATGATATAAAAGTTAACCTATATTAATAACCGTTATAAAATATGATCACTTGCTCTTAAATCAACAAATCCTGCCAGCAAGGCTGCTAAATTTGAAATTTGCAAGAGGCCAGAACATTTTGGATAAAAAGTTTTATTTTCCACTTTATGAATGTGCTTTGAAAGCCTTTTCTATTTAGAACATAAATATTAATACTGTTTTCATTCAATTTTGTCATCTCACAGATGGGAAAATCAAGTTTTCAGTAGCTCAATAGTAAGCTAACCGAGGAACAGAATTCTTGAATCAGATGGCTGATTTTGTACAACTGTTTAGAAATGCTTTTATTAAGCTGTCAGCCTGCATTTGCAGCAGATCTTGGGAGAACTGGAATAGAATGACTCTTTCTTTGTCCCAGAACATTTCTTTTTAGTTGTACTGAAGGTGACCATCCTACCCAATGCAATTTTGCCTTAATTAATCATAGCTGTCATTTAATTAAGTAATATTGAAGGATACAGGCACTTTGTAGCCTCCATAAGAAGGGAATATTCTGAAAGCTGGAATATTTTTACCAGAACACATTTAAATCGTAAAAATAGAAGCTTTTTCCTGAGGAGTTGGAAAGTCCATCTAGGTCTATTCTAGGTGTAGAAACTGGCAGGACTAAAGCAAATACTGAAGTGTCATTAAATTGTGGAGACTGTTGGAATAGCCTATGTAGAATTCATTTAGGATGTAACCAGAGTGTGGCCATCAGTCATGAAATGCAAACCAGGAAAAGTTGTGAAGATACCATGACAGGGAAATGTCTAATGAGCCATATTTTCATTATTAGCTTCTATTATCTTCTATTTACAGACAGTTGCTTGTTTGTCTGTGTTTCTGAGCCTCCTCAGCTGTGAGGAGGGAGGCAGACAAGTCAGATTGTTTGATAGCATTGATGGGCTTGACTTTGAGCATGAGGAAATCTGTTTTTTTTCTTCATATTGGTTACTGACATAGTGTCAAATACAGACTCAAAAGCACTAATATTTGCACATAGTTAGAAAAATCTGTATTTTTTGTGGATGTAGCTTAAACTTTTTGACACTGTGCCATTAAACTGATGGAATTTCAGCTCCAAATAATTTATATCCTATTATAAATTAAAACAGCCTAAGGGCTCTATTTCCCGTTTTTTTTCTGGTGCAACCCAATTGAAAATTGCAATGATACCCTATTAAAAGCAGGAGTAAAGCAGTAGAGTAATAGCCTATACTACCCATTGACACTTAAAACATGATTATTTTTCACCTTTAGTTGAACCCTTACTTCCATTGGATTCATTAAATTTTGTGATATATTTGCTGCCCTTTTCTCCCAGATGTCCAGTAGGTTTTGCTTTTAGGAGTCTGAAATATAACAGCTCCACTTGAAACTAATCCCATGCACACGTCAGACAATCTGTTGCTGCTGAATAGGTTCAACACAATAAATAAAAAACAGGTAGACTATATTATTAGTCTTTTTAGTCAGGCCTTGAAGTGCTACAGTATTCTTAAGAAGTCTTTCTTAGCCAAAAGCTTCACCAGCTGATAATTTCACTGCTCTCCCTCTTTTACATTGTCTGTCTTGTGACCAGGTAAAACTACTCAACTCATCTCCACCACAACAACCACAGTTGTTGCACGTCAGGGATTTCATAACTTGCCTTTAACTCCAACTGCAATGTTTTCTCTCTCCGTTATAGAAAAACAAAGAGGCATAACGCAGCAATTTGTTAGGCGTATTTTAAAGGCCACATTTTTAATCCACTTAATACCTCTTGGGAGAGAGAAGATGAGAGACTTGGTAGAAAAGTATTATTTAGGGTGATAGAGGAATTCTTCCAGAGGCTTAGAGAACAATCTGAAAGTCCACAATCAGACTTTGCTATAATTTTTAAATAGCAGAATCAAACGGTGAACTCTTACAGTGAGTTACATAAAGTTGTGAATTACCATGACTGAACTCAGAACCCCAGATTTCCAATGCCATATCATAAGGGCAAAGAATTAAGAGAAAAATTTAATAAACTTTCCTCATCTAGAATAATTTTTGTCAATCATTTGGGAGTCAAGTTCTATTGCACCGTTGAAATAAGTGACCAAGAAAAGTCTTTGTCTCAGAGCTTATATGAGGTAGGTGGAAAAGATTTTTTTTTTGATTGCTCCATTTATTTGCAATGGTAATAGGATACTCTTAATGCCCATGCAGTTGAGCCAAAGGACAGACTGATTAATACCAGAAAAATAGGATAAAGGAAAAAATGGATGTGAAACTGCCCTTCTAACCTTCACTTAGAAAATTAATGATTACATAGGTTACTTTAGATATCCAGCTATTTTTCACATTATGGGACGGTGTCAAAGGGCCTCATTTAAAGATTAATTCACCCAAAATGATGAAATTCACATTAAGTAAAAGGAAATTCCTTCATTGGTGCTGTGGAACGCAGGACATAGGTTAGACACTCCATTACTGCTTACCCCTGAGGCTTTTGGTTTACTTGCTCAATACTTAGCATTTTGGCAGTCCTGTAAGGCTGATTCCCCAAGCAAATACGTTACTAATTATGTGGGTGTTGCATGGGGTCCAGTTGAAAACTACCTATCCACAATCTTCAAAAACATTCAGTGTAGTTTGCATTTGTTTAAGCTCTGATTTGCATTCTTTTCGTATTTTACAAAGGTAAGGATTTCACAATATACTGCATTTCTTCATATCATTGCATGCATGTCTTTTAAACCAAAAAACTTCATTTCTTTAGTGTGATTACTGATCTCTGAATTTTAAGGTCTTTCTGAAAAATCTATCCATACATGAAAATAGCCATGTTCTGCCACCAGGTTGATCTTACACACACACATGGGCCAACAGCAAATGCTGAAGAAAAAAGACAGAGTAACAGGGGAAGCAAGAGGAACATGCAATGACACTTTTCTTCCAAGTATGGTATGTCTTCCAAGCTTCTGGCAATCTGGAAGGCAATTCCTTGGTGGCAGAGGAATTTTCTGACTCAGATGGTAACAGATCACAGTGCTTAAAAGAAAGGGAGGATTTTTTTTCCCAGTGATTCATCCAATAGCTTTTAAAAACTATTTTTATTTTGTCCCCAAAATATTTTGTGGCAATATATCCCACCAAATAATTAGGCTATATAAATAAACACTTCTGTTTCAAGCCTGCTGGCTGATCAGTTCACTGACTACGTCCTACATGTTGTATTATCTGAAAAGGAAAACTTTAACCAGGAAATAAGTAGAAAAATCAGTATTTCCCGTAGTATCTTGTCTATTTATCACTCCTTATAGAGAAAATTTTCCAAATGTTCACCTCTGTGTTGAGGTGAGTTGCATTTAGAGTATGATTTAGGCTCAAATGTCTCACTTTCAGCTATGAAGGTGTTTTCTGTAGCAGGTGTGCCTGGGAATACCAGTAAATTGCATCAAACCCTGCTCCAAAGACACTAGTTCAGATGAGGAAGGTAGGTATGGGTTGAAATCAGCCTCGAGCAGAGCCTGGGAGCCTCGGCCTTTTCACAGTGTAGCTGGAGCCTATTAGACTCCAGTAAAGGTCAGTAATGGAATACGTTGGCATTCCTAAAGTGATCACCTTTTAAAATCAGAATAGATATTTTGGCATAGAATTAGGCTAGTGATGTGGTAGATCAACCAGTTTGATCTCCCCAGAGAACTGAGAAAGGTGCCTTTCATTGAGAGACTGTGGATTTCCAAAGGAAAGGAAGGAACACTGCTCTGGGGCAGGGCAAGTGACTGCTGAAGTGAGTGGAGGGGTTACAATCCTCAGACAAAGAACCTGGCAAAGAACAGCTGCCCTGTGATCCAGGGGAAGCTTTGGGGTTGTGAATTATAAATTACAGGATAATATTACCCTTTTGAATCCTTTCAGGTGAAACTTGGACTCTCAGAATGAGGCAGGGTGTAACACATCAGCAGCTGGCAGCTCTTGGGTTAAATTGACCCTTAACCAGTTTGTAGGAAATTGCAGGGAAAACCCCACAGTTTATGGATTGGTATTTGTCAGTATTGATCCTTGGAATCAAATGCTCATGGAGAACAGTGACATCATTCAACTCCTAAGAAAGAACCAAAGACCATGGACAGTTATCTTGTCTTTAAAACACACTTTCAAATACAGCTGTAAAATATTGACATGAGAAAGGAATATGGGAATTATCAATCAATGGAAGTTTTAAATATAAATACTAATTGAATAATATAAACATATATTTATATGTATCTCTATATCTAGAACTCAGATACCTCTGCCCAACCAGACCCAGCAGAGGAGAAATCAGAATATAATTAAAAAACCAAATCCTGCCATTGAATGATTTTGTAATATCAGGTTGAGAGATCAAACAAGCAAGTCCCATTTACTTGAAACACTTTGAATCCTTCATCATCCTGTGATGCATGATCACACCATCCCTTGGCATTTGCATTTATAGAGTAAAGGGGAAAAAAACCAACCCACACCGGAAGTACCTAGAAACTGGCTTTCAGAGCAACAAATGTCTAAGTTGAGATCTAGTGGAAGAACTCAGAAGAAAGAGGTGAACCCCAAGCCCCAGTTACAATAGCTGGGACATTTAGAAATACTGGATTATTTTTTTTAAAATGCACCCAGACAACTAGAAGTACCCACCAGGCTTAAAGTTGAATTGGTTTTATATTTCATTTATCAGTGTCTTTTTGTTGTCACTTTGTAATGAGAAATCTGATTGCTCATCCAGCCCAGATGAACCATTGCTGGTGTGCCCTTGCCTTGTAAAGGGGAAGTCCACAAATTACAAACTCCACTATCACACTGTGTAACAATCCCTGAGGCATCTACCTGCCCCAGCAAGTGTCTAGGGTGTCCTTAGGCCAAGAAGGTTTGAGAAGGAGTCTCCTAATGGATATACAGTAGTGCTACCACTGCCCTGAGCTCCAAATAAGCCTTGAGCAGTTACATGTGCCTTAACAGTCACAGGTTTTACTCTGTGGTTCTAGTGCAGGTGCACTACTTCATTTGGGATATACAGAAAAGGCTCTCTTCTCCTTGAACACAAGCTCTCCAGAACTCTCCCACAACTTCATCCCTTTCCACTTAGGTACATGCAAACTATCAAAGCAGCTTTTGGGTACATGTTTGTGAGTTATTCTATCTATTGAAAGTCATCCAGAATCTAATCTACTATACCAGCAATGTAAGATGTGCTGGGAGAAGAGCTTAAGCTTTGCATATCTACTCAGTTTTTATTTCAGAGCCTCATATTAAATTCTGCTGAAGGTTTTGGAGGTTTTATAATACCATTCTTTATTTGTGCCTATTAAAAAATTCCAAAGTACCTGTAACTCCTTTGGAGGCTGTCTCTCATGTCTTTTGAAATTAAGGCCCTTCTATGATCTTTACTCTTGTTGACACCCAACCCAAGGTTATTCACGTTCTATCAGAAAAGAGTTCATGTATTTGATTTAAAGCACTTTCATATTTTGGTTAAAATTGTTGTCACTCACTATTTTGTCACATCCATTGCATTCAGGGCACAGCAAAACCCAACCACCCATGTAAGTGGGCAAAATCCATCAGAAAGTTTGATGCCTGACGTGAAGAAGACTATGGCTCATAAAACTCTGCTACTCTAAAAGAATTATCAGCTGCTGAAATTACTTGAAAGTAATTTTCTGTTCCAAATTAGAGTGCATCTTTGCAGCTTAATCAAGTAATTTAATTTACAGCAGCAGTTATTATTTATGGCTTATCATTCGTATATTATAAGCAGTTTGCTGCAAATGACATTTGTAATGTTGATAGGTACATTAACATACATAATTTAAATCAATACATTTTAAAAACTAGAACATCCCTAATGGACTACTTAACAATCACTGTGACGCCTTCAAAATGTTGTCAAAAGCACAGGGATTGTCTCACAGGCTGTTTGCATTAGAGCACATCTATCAATTCGCGATAGTAGCAATAGCATTGCTTAACATTTTGTTAAAAAATTCCTCTAACATAGAATGAGATCAACAACAGGAAGGAAAGCAAGGGGAAATATTTTATCCAGGTTGATTCAAGGATCAGCAGATATATGCAAATAAAAAAGTTGCCCGCAGAGTGTTCTAGAGTTCAGTGAAATGTGTGTTGACAGATACATAGATACAAAACACTGCAGTTCTGGATCATGCATAAGGACATCATGGAATTGCTAGTCTGTCTTCCATCTGCCTTATAAACTTCTGACCATCATCTGAATAAAAGTCCTTATATTTTCAACTCCAGCTGCCTTGCAAGGAGCTTCAGGAATGTCACTTACTGTATTTAATGCTTAAACACCATGGAAACAGCTGCCTTAAAAGACTCATCCAGAACAGCACAGTCATCCCTGCTGATTGGATCTGTTTTTACAACCACCAGTTGTGAGCCTGTGAAAATAATTAAGCACAGGTGTTTGAGCAATATGAATATGCTGCTGTAACTGTGTACACACCCATGAAAAATAAGTACAAAATACCTACAAATAAGTAGAAAATAAACATAGAATTCTACCAGTCTCCCTTCCTCTAGTTCTGCATAAATGCAAGGACCAAGACAAGGTGGGAGGCGCTGACTGATCAGGACCTATGGCTATTGGTGGCCTTGAAAGGCACAAGCTCTGAGAGGGGCTGGTGCTGGGCTTGGCAGAATTCAGCTCTTTGTCTATTTCCTCAACATATTCAGTGTGTGCTGGTATCTATTATTCTCTCATCTGGACAGCAGTTTTCTTTGTTCACACTCAATAGTTTCGCCTCCTTTTTTTGGCTTCATTCCACCTTTCACTTCCTTGCCCACCTTCTCATTCCAGCACATTCTGTACCACCATCCCGCCTGTCAGGCTAGTCCCAAACCTGTCAGTTTTCTTTCCACAGCATCTTCCAACCATCCTCACAGCCTGTCTAAATGATGCCAACAACCCTCTAAGATATGATCTGCCCTCTCCTTCCACACAGCTACAGTGACAAAATTCTATCCTCTTACGGTTTTGGATCTTGCTTATTTCAGTTCCCATTACTTTGACATCAGTGAAAATAAGTAGGTGAATAAATTAAGTTGTCCAAAAAGATAAAAAGTGTGCCTGAGAATTTGGATGATGCAACTTTTGTGAGGTTAATCAGGATTTGCCATTCTGATTTGCAAATGGCACATGGAAAAGTTCTGGTTTTTTCACCTCAATGAAAAGCTTATGCTTTCAGCCTGCTGCTGAATTCCATAACAGATGTTCAGTGTTTTTCCATACCCAGCTGGAAAGATAAAACCTCTATGTTCCACTACGAATCATTAGCAAATCCAGAATTTTCCAAATATTACTGTGTTAAGGCCGTAAATACCTTTTGTCTTTTCCCCTGAGGTTACAGATATTTAATTTTCAGGCATCTACCCAAGCTCACAAGCCTCTGTCTCTGGGGTGAGGGAGAGGTCCCTCCTCAGATCTGCTCATTTAACTGTGCCTCATGCCTGAAACTTTATCCCTGGGCTAGCAGTGGTGGCAGCCTTTTGCATCTGGGCCATTGAGCAAAGCTTGAACATGACTTTTGTCGGATGTTCACAATATATCCTGTTCATTCTCTCCTAAATTATGCCCAGCAGCACTGAGTGGAGGCTGGCATGGGCTGCTGCTCTGCCACAGGAAAGCTCCTGCCTGTGATACTTCAGCCTCAGTTGGAAATAGTAAGTGATGGGTACCCCATGCAAAACACTGGCTGTTGCCAGCTCAGTGTTGCAGCCTCAGGAGGTACATACATTATGGATACCACATGGATATCTTCAGCATTAAGGGTGGGTTACATAAAAGAGCACAGATAAAAAAGCCTTGCCTATCACCTCTGAGTTTCTGTGTTTGCATTATTTCCATTTATTAAAATGATAATAAAGTGTGAGAAGCATTGAAATAGCTGTAAAGAAGTGGCACAATCTAATGGCTTATCAGTAGTGCAGCTCTACTGGAACTTCTTCCACTCAACCTGCATGGAAGAACCCACTGGTACTCCATTACCCATCCAGACATCCTTGGATGGTGAACCATGTCAGCTTTGGCTGCACATCTGTGCTGCTGTAAAGGATGTGAGGTTTTGGGGGCAGTGTCCTTTCTAGGAGGGGATAGAAATACCTGTTGTATTAACTTGACCCCAATTCCATTGCCATCCTTTCTTGTGTATCCCTGCATGATTTTCAGGGACAAGAGACAGTCACAGGGATTTAATTTCACATTCCTTGGTCAGTTTTGTTTGGGCTGAGGTGATCACTTTAGCTTTCTATCTGTAAGAAACAGGAAAATCCATAATCAAAGAGCAAATGCACAGTCTTGACCAGGAGATGGACACTTACTGGTAATAGAAGCAGTCAAAGAATACTGACCGTGAACTGGTGGAGATAAATATTCCAGTAAGAAACATAAGGAGTAAATTCAGTTGGGAACAACATAAAACTTCTTAGCAAAACTTTAGTCCTGACAGGCACTAAATAATCTAAAATCAAAATTGGCACATGGCTATGTGCTTGGATCCAATTCATTACTTGACATAACAAAAGTCAAGAAATCCTAATCATCGATACTTAATTAAAATAGTTTGTGCTTTTATGTCCTGGCTAATAAGGTTCCTGGAAAGATGAATTGTTAGTTTGCAGTATGGGGAAACCTGGAGTTGAGGGAAAGTTACACAGTATAGATGGAGGACAGCATCTCAGACTCAGCTACTGCTGGGTGAGAGACAGTCTGTGCCCTGTGAGGGCCAGGAGAGAAGGCAAGAAGGGACCATGGAGGCAGCTCAGAGGCAGCTGAGGAGCAGTTCCCAGGGTCAGGATGAAGAGTTCTGCAAAGAGATGGACACCATCTGTTTAATGCACTGGGCCTGGCTTACCCGTGTACTCACAACCTGCTTTTAACTTCAGGATTGCTAAAGAATGCTTTAATCCCCTGTCTGCTCTCACAACACACCTGTCTTTAGCTCCTGGGGCCAGCACTGGTTCAACCATGAGAGAACACACAGGGAAGGAGCTTCAAACTCCCCTTGGATGGGTGTTTTCCTCCTCCCAGCCTCTGCAGCTGGAGTGCGGGGGAAGAAGCAGCATGTACAGGTGGAGAGGGGCTACTTCATGGTCTGGTTTCACATGTGTGGCTTCCTTCATCTGCAATCCCAGACAGGCAGGATTTGTGCTGCTTTTTTCTCTGATGACAGCTGCTCTTTCTTTGCACTTGCCTACCAAGTAAGCTGTGATTAAGAACCTTTTATCACCAAAAATTGTGTCACTGTCACGAGTAAGTGGAATAACATAGAGCAATTAATTGTGCTGAAACCCACACTCCGAAATGTCTGAAGTAATTAAACGTGTTGTTACGATGAAATTACCTCAAAATATTTTCAATACTATGCAAGCTGATCTCGAGGAGGAAGGAAGCTGGTTGACAGTACTCATTAATGTTTATTACGTGATTTTCAAATGCTTGAGAATGGAGGTGTTTCGAGGGGGTGGAGGGGCCAGCATGATGCCTGCTGGCAGAGGAGCCATTCCTTGGGAATGGTGGCTGCCAGCTCCCTGTGGTGCCTCCTGCAGTGACTTTGCTTGGATTATTGCCATCTCTTTCTGTTTCAGCGTGAGCACTGAGTGCAACTCTGGAGCAGCCACTGACAACAGAGCCAGCAGAACATGTTCACAATTCAATATTTAAGACAACTATCTTTCATTTAATGACCTTGAGATGGAAAAAAAAAGTGATAAATTGGAGAGAGACAGAAAAAACTATTTTCCTTGAGTATGGGTAAAGCAGAAGAGGTGGGCAGGTAAAAGCAGGTAGGAATTTCAAAAGCATTTCAGTGAATTTTGTGCCATTTTAAAGGTGCCACCAATACGTACAAGATCATGAGAGGTGTGCAGACCTGTCAAGGTGCCAACAGTCACCTAACAGTATTTTCTACTGGACCTGCACAGCTCACTCTTTCTGGTTTCTCTTCAAGTTTCACTTTCAAAGCTTTTAGTTAAACTTACTTTTGCACATAAAATGCTGCTGTGTGATGTCTTGGCTGCACATGTCTTGAAACATGAAGGGAGAAACTACAGGAAGGACTTTTTTACCCAGTTTTCATACAAATGCAGCAAAACAGGTGATGGTGAGTAGTTTTGGAATGATCTCTGAAATGCATGGGTACAACTTGAAGTAAATTCCAGGTATTTCCACTAGTATCATGTGAGATTTCCATCAGTGAGATTGTGATTTGGTTTGTTTCTCTGAAACTTCTGCCTGAGGAACAGAGGACAGTGAGAGGTAGGACCTGACCTGGTGGCTGCTCAGTGGGGAGCAGCTCTGGAGCTGAGCACAGGAAAGGAGGTCACTTTTAGAGTGTGGTGGCTAAACTCAGCTAATCTGACTTCTCACACCCAAATCCTTGTCAACTAGGCTAATCATGGTTTCTAATTCAGGTCCATTGAAACTCTGGAATGTTTTTTCCTTTAGGGAAGTGGGGTTAAGAGGAGTGAGTAACCTCTGCTTGCACCTACACGATTTGCTGCCAGCGAGTGTGGCCTTTGCTCGTCTCTGGGAATAGCACTTGTTGATAGCCTGAATACATAAATGCAATTATTTTGCATGTCATCACCACCCCTCTTGGCCATGATAGTGCTGCACCCACCTATCACACAGAACTGCTGCATGATGCACTGCTGAGTGCTGAAATTCTTCCCTCTGCAAAAAATAACACAGGTCAGCCCACTTGTTTTCAGCTCATGGCCACCACTCTGCAGTACAAGCTGTAATGAAGTATCATTTAAATGTCCTTTGACACTTGCTATTAGAACTCAGCATGGTGCCCCTGCTTCTTTCTGGTGTTTGAACTCCTGTAAATTGTCTTCCTCTGGCCCACAGACTCCCAGGAACCGGGTGCTGTGTGCCCCTGTGGCAGAACAGAATAGCCCAAACACACCAGCAAAGTTCAAAATCCCATCAGCTGCCTTTGGAGACTGGTGATATTGTATGAAAAAGAAAAACTGGAAAAGCTGCACACGAATTATTAAGGATGAATTCAGGAGTCAGGGAGTGAAGCTGCCTTTGCTTTGGCTGGCTGCTCTCTGTACAGTTTGCACACAGATCATTTCCTGTAGGTTATTTTTGTGCTTGGTAACATCACTGATCATTGTTGCAAGTTGAAAAGTAAACTGAATCCTGAATGTCTGTACGTTAGTGTTTGTTTTCACAATCAGTGCCTGGCTGGGATTGCTCTGTGCAACCCTTCAATTGCTTTGAAAGTGCAGTGCATTAGTGTACACAAAAATCGGTTTGGGTAAAAGCAAGGCAGAACACATTTTTCTCCGGCTCCTTCTGAGACCTCAGAGCCAAGTTGGCTCCCTTTGACATTGATTTAGGTAAGGGTCACCAAATCCTTGGTGGACTCAGGCTTTGTTGGTTAAAGGTGAATTTCCGAATTCCCTTGAAATCAAGTATGTGCTGCAGTGCCTGACTGAATCATTGATTTTTCTGTGTTTAAGTACCAAATCTCTGCCAGATCTCTAGGTCTCTTCTAGGTGGCTTTAGGCCTTTTCTCTGCTCAAGAGAGAGTATCTGCTCTTGTATATTGGTCACCACTCACACCCACCCTACCTGTAGAGTAGGAATCTCTGAATGATCCAACCTCCAGTTCTGGCTGCATTTCCCTGCCTCAAGCCACCTGACCTCTGTCAGAGAGGAGCCTGAATGCGAACCAGCTCAGACTTTGCATGAACAGTAATGAGGGCAGAGTCTTGGTACAAAACTGGCTGTGCTTCAGCATGACAGAACAGACTGGTTTTCTCTGTGTAATTTTGCACATGCTAAAGTCTGCTGATAAGCTTCTTCTCTTTATCTTACTAAAGTCATGGAGGCAGTTTGTGTGGACTGTTCCCAGGAGAAACAATGCTGTCAAACTCTCACAGATGGGCCATAGGGTTCACAGCAAAGGAGCTCAGATAAAAAAATAGTCTAAGCATCGGCTTCTCATCAAAGGAGTATGAGAAGATGTAAATGCTGAGCATGTGGACAGTCCTCGCCTCAGAACAATTCGCATTACATGCTGCAGGCAGTAAGGCAAATTTCAGCTTTTGGAGTTGATTGCTTACTAACTTTGGGACTGTCCCAAAGGTGCTGGCACAAGTCAGGTGGTATGAGCTAACTCATTTCACTTTGCAGCTAAGGTAATTGGCTCAGCAGCTCGGTGGAGATGGGTGGAAAACCAAGCAGCAGTAGCTCATTTTCTGATAATGAAGGAAGGTAATGCAGAGAAATACAAAACAGACAGATGTTCAAATTCAACAAATTTCCTCCTACTGATTCAATTCTTGCTACAGCAAAGAGATGGAAAGGCTAGCTCAAATTTTGTTGTATGAGTTTCCGTATTTTCTGGAATTCACAGGTTTTGATTAAGAACCAGGTGACATCATAACTCATATGTGTCCTGCAATATCTTTCTCTAGGATTTTTTTCAGTATTTTATAATTCAAAAGTGCAGTAGCCACTTTTAAATCGAAAAATCCTTTCTACACTATTCTTTTGTGTTTGTCTATTTTAAAAATACCAGCATCAGCAGCAACAGTTTCCTATCAAGTTGGCTCAGTTTCTGCTCATCTTATTTTGTTCTACCATATCTTCTACAGGCCTGGATAGTTATTTTTATCTGCCAAACTGCTGTTTACAGTTTTATCTTAACTTGCTATGTTTGATTTAATGAATTTCTATTTAGTAATTTCCATCGTCAAGACACTATTTAGCCAAGCTGACCTTTGCATATTTATTATAGCTAATTATAAAAATAGCATCTTGTACCTTGTAAACAGTCTGTACCTCAAATTATTAGAAGAGAAATTCAAAAATAACATATGGCAAACCCTTCTATATGACTCTAGTCAAATTGTCTGTAATAATAATAGTGGAGGTAGACTTTAAAAAGAGTTATTCAAGAAAATATTGCAGTGGCTATGAATGTATTAATACACAACAGTAAGTAATGGAAAGTTAGAATGGTTGAGGTTTACATCACTGCATGCAGATATACCAGTTTAGGCAGAAGTCAAGAGCTCAAAGAGAGCATAAAAGAGCATAAAAGAAAGACAATAGAAAGTTTAAATGTAGAAAGGAGTCAGTAAAACGTACCCAAGAATGTTGAAAGAGAACGTTAATCTGTCTTCTGAGCACCTCACGGCATCTTGCAGAGCCTTAGAGCAGGGTATAGGCTTTTCAAATATTCCTTTTTATCCCATGCTGGGGAAGATGAGGAAAAGTTTGTAGGTACTTCCTGATTTGCTGAGTGCAACTGAAGGGAATACATATCTTGTGGTGCCAGATCCTTATGAGAATTTAAGAGAGTCGGAAAGTCAGTGAGGTGAATACCACAGTATTTCTCTAGTCTCAAAACCAGTTTGATCAAGCTGCACATTTTCGAAATTCCACTTGTTTTCAAACTCTGGGACATCTGGAATTGGTGAGAAAGGAAAATGGCAAGTGAAATCCTGAAAAGACTGCCAGGTAGAGAATTAAAGGCCAGTGGCATAATTAGCTCCAGGCAGCACATTTTGTATTGAAGACTGATCAAACAAACTTAAATCCAGTGATGGAAACTGCCTTTGTCTTGGGGTGTATCACCAGCTTAAACATGTAAGTAAGGCAGGTGTGTGGTGGTGGCAGGTGTGGTACCTCGTGTCACTCTTTCAGTGTTTGCTGTGTGGGGTGGATGAGATCCAGGCTGGGCCATTTGACGGGGGTGCCTCTGCAGTGGACAGCTGCAGGAACTAGGAAATGAGAGAGGATGAGAGAAGTGTATAAACCTGCACAGGGCTGTTGCACCATTTTAATGAGCATATTGAAGGCCAGTAAGGGAGTGAAGGAGGATCTCCACGGATTTTTAGCTCCCACTGACTTTCTGAAGTTATGCCAAATGCAGCCACCGCCCACAAAAATTGGCAGTTTGGTTATATTCCAAACAAGGATCTGAAGGTATGCTGCACAAGCCCAGTATTCCTTATCTCAAGCAGTGAAAACAGTTCACAGCTGTCATGGCTGGTCAGATGAGCTTTTACAGACTACAGAGAGTCAGATTATTCATTTAGTTTAAAGCAAGTTTGTGTTCCCACAGCTGAAAGTGATGGAATTGTTGCAGACAGTTTGCCGCTAAATGTCCTCCATTCTGGAAGTTATTCAGCCTTGATGTGAGAGGAAAACTTTCATTCTGCTGAAGCTAGTGGAAAAAGTTCCCATCAAATTCAGTGGTGGTAGGGTTTCAATTTGAACTTTCTGAGATAGTCTGGCACAATTTAGGGAGTAGGTGTCACTCAAGGGGTCATTTTCTACCCTATAACATGCCCGTTGTTGTCCCAGTTGCAAGCTGGAAAACCATGAGAAGAGTTAGCCTTTTCAGCTTAGGAAAATCAGCTTGTCCTTCATGACCTTTCTGTCAGCTCTAATTAGAGTAGTTAGATTACAGTAAATGCTATGGGAGGTTTTCACCATGGACAATATTTGCATGCCTTTATGTTGCTTAAAAAACCAGCAAACTGGTTTCTCGGTCACTCAGCCGCTGTGTAGACATTGATGCTGTTAGAGAGTGAAAGCTGGAAATCTCCTCTAGAAGGTTTATTATGATTTGTGCACCTTTCTAACTGCTGAGTGGCCAGATTCTGTTTTGAAACTCTCTGCTATAAATTCAAATAAATTGTGGAAGGGATCTTGGGAAAGGCCTGCTGTTTCATTGTCTCATTCAGCATCTCTGAAGACCAAACACCTCTAGCAGGTGTATGTCTAAGACATGCACACAAAGTGTATCATCCCAGACATAAATATTAATTTATGGGTATATTTACCTGTTGGAGATTCTTTCATCTCCCTTGGTGATCTGCTGTAGGATTTACCAGTTCCTATAGCACACACACCTTCCTAAACCAGATTCCTCTGACTGCAAATGAAGTTGATTACATCTTGGTTTACATTAGTGTAAATGGAAATATCTGGATTATCCTATTCTGTAATAATGTCTGCATGTATATGAAAAATATTATCATGTTTCTGCAACACTTCTTTATTCTAGAATGAATAAAGATAATTCTTACAAATTTTTTTGAGAGGCTGAGGATTCTTAAAGTTTTTGGTTTTTATTTCTTTCCTCTAGTGCTTCTCATTTTTCTGGAATATTAAGTGAAATGTCCAGAGCAAATTGCTGCACAACTGCAACAACACTCTGTAAAATAAATTGAGCTGTTTAAAGGGAATGTAAATGTAGAATTACTTGCACAAAAACATTAAACTATTTCAAAATGCCATTAACTATTTCTATCACAATTCTCACTGTGCAAAGCAAGTCTGTCATTGATTTACCCACTGCCAGTAATATGGCACCACTTAATACGTTACTACTCAAATGACAATTCAAACAGGATTTGTCCTTTTTCTCTGTTTTCTTACTGTTCCCATCCAGCAAGACACTTTCATGGCATCAGTTTGGGTGGTGCTATTTGGCTCCTGCAGAGGAAAAAAGGACTAGTTTTTCTGTTATGCTGGCTACCATTTAATTCTGATTTATTTTCTGCCCTACGTCCTCCCAGCATCTTTCAGGTTTTGTGACCTTGCAAAGACAGATTGAAATGCAGCATGTCTGCATTTTAATATCTGCATGTCTTCCACTGAGTGATCAGGCTCATGTCCTGACTAACTTCACTGAGTGGCAAGGAAGGGTTATACATACCACAGCTGGGACTGGAGTGACACCTGGACAGAGCAACAAGGAAAATCAAGTGCTTATGTCCTCTCAAAGATTAATTGCTGTTGAAGATAAGAACAGACTCTCTCCAATTATTAGAACTTGTACCTGGAACAAGAGGTATATCCTTCATCCTTCCCTTTCTGTGCTAGCACTTATTCTCTGCAGCTGCCTGAAAGAAAAAAAAACCATTTAGCTTGAGATGGCTGATATGTGAAGGAAATTTTTATTTCCACTTAAGTATAGAAATTCTCCTCTAGTGCTGAGACTTTGAAATATGCACAGGAGGCTTATGTGCAATAGGACAGAAGCCGTCTCCAGCTGTGGAATTGGCCAAAGTAATGAAAAAGGAAATGCTTGTTTTAAAGTGTGTGAGACACTGTCCTGGCTCACAGCATAAATTATGCATCTTCCCCTTCCTGCAGGCCTGCACTGTGTGTCCATGGCTGAACACACAGTCCTTGGCCACAGTGTCTGGATAACAAAGGAAATGGAAGATTTGCTACTAGGCAGAGCAGTAATTTCTCACGGAGCTTTGTCCTTAATGACATGGAGTGTGCCATTGGGATGGATGCAGCTACTTTGCTGAGAAAGGAGCACTATCTAAAAGCAATCACTGCTGCACTTCTGACAGCCATCCCAAGTAATTATCACGTTGGGAGATGAAAGGGAAACAAAAGTCAAAACATCTGAGGACAACTCGGTGTCTGAAAAAAATTCTTTCATGCTTTCTCCTTCCAAACTGCACCAATCTTGTTGACATCAAGGTCAAACTTACTCAGACCAGACCCTCAGCTCCTCTTCCTCTCCCATAGAAATACACCATTGGTTAAATGTGTATCCAGATTTGTCTAAAGCCCAGTCCCCTTTAACACTCACAGCGTAGGAATTAGTACTTTATATTTCTTGAAATGATAGTAAGTGCTGCCTGATGGAGCAATTTTTCATGGCATAACCTGCTGACTTGCCAATCACTGTGAAATGTAATTGTAATGAGCAAGGGACAGCAAAGACATGGAGTGACTTCAGGGCACAGGAGAAGCCAGTGGGTGAGCTGGTTGTGCTGCCTGGCTGAGCTCTATCTCTGTAGGGAAAAACCCTCAAAACTAAGAGAAGCAAATAAAAAGACAAAATGTGTCTGTCCTTGGCTCCTGGCTACGGAGCTGTGTCCTCTGGAAAACTGCATGGGAAGTGTAGCACACCTCCAGGTGTCATGGGAGATGTATGATATGTTTGTTACAGCCAAGAGCAAGCTGTAAAATATAACAAATAGAGAGCAGTCAGTAACAAGGCATTGACTAGTTTAGTTTAAATTGGAGAATAGTCAAGCTATGGCAGTGATACAGATCATATTCCTATAAAACACAAACCTATCTCTGACTGTTACAGAGCTGCCCGTTTATATTTCATTGTCAGAAAAGTTACCAACTCCAAATGGCTGCTTGGCCCTCATAAAACTGTACTCAGTTTTTGAGTGCTTTATTTACGGGATAAGTGGTGTGATGACATTTTAAATGCTTTCTCTCTGAATGGGGATAATGATCTAATGATTATTTAAGTGATTTTCTCAAATGGTCCTGAACTGAGGAAACTGAAATATATGAAAAGTATTGCCATGTAAATGTCAGTGATAGTAATTAGGCAGTGAGAAATTTAAGAAGGTATAATTTGTTTCATTTTCTTCTCTTCTATGGAGATTTTAATGTCCTGGGATTAAAATGTCCTGGGAAATATTATGGGATAAAAATATGGCATGATTTAAGGAAGGTTTTCCATCTCTGTTTCAGTTGCCACATGATATTTTTGTAAAAAATTCAGAATGAAGTATAAACAAACTGTACACTGGATCCCAAAATGTAGTTTCATGGCATACATTCACTTTGAGTGTAAACTGCTATGTCCACTAGAGCAGTTTATGAGGGGACTACTCACTGGAAAGTTATTGAATATTTCAAAATAAAAAAAAAAATAGGCTGCTAAAAATGTTGTCCAGTGATTCTATGAATTTCTCTTAATGGAAGATTTTTAATACAGATGAGGCTATATGTTTCAGAAATCGTTTAGCAAGGTGTATGAGGAGAGGTCCTTCAGTCCTCACTCCACAAAAATGATGAACTAATGGTTTAAACTGAGCTGATCCTTGAGGACAGAAGTTACAAGTCAGTTATTTTCATGAGGTCTTTTGCAGAGGATTGGGGGTTCCTTGATTCTCTGATCTTTTTAAAAAAAACAGTCAAAAAAAGATTAAAAAATGGCAAATCAGAATTCCGTAGAACTAGAATAGATGTTCTAAAAATATTTCTGTGGTTTTTTTTTTTTTTGGGTTTTTTTTGGTTTTTTAGGTTTACTGTGTATGTCACTGAGAAATTCTCTTTCTTTCTTCATATATAAATGCTAATAGAAATATCAGAGTGCTGATCTATTTGTATCTGATTCATTTTTATGTGTGCTATGTTCTCTACTCAATGAATTCACTCATTAATTTTCTGTACAGCAGCTTGTATTTTATTAGATGTTTTTTCCCTCCTGCAGGGAGCGATAGCTCTGAAGAAACATTTATCACTGATTCCTGCAGAAAATATTCTTGAATTGTGAGCTGTGTTTCTCTTTCTTCTGATTTCTTGACTTACTCTGTTTTTCATGTAAAAGTTATTTCCAAGACAGAATCTCCTATGTGGCCTTTCATTCAATTACAACTGATTATTATGTTCAATTCTTTTTCTGCCATTAATGAGGCTGCATTATTTTATTAATATTTCCATTACTTTATAGAGACTATCATGCAATATTTTTATCTTGAAGAAGTTATGGATTTACTATTTGCTTAAATAGATATTTTACTAACAAAAAACCCAGAATTAAGAAACCATCTGTTGCATGTGGGTAGTGTTTTTCTGTTGTTAAGGGTAGTGTATATGTGTGTGTCGTGAATATACAACATCCATATATATAAATGAAAGTAGAACAGCATTCTGTATCAGCAGCTTAAAGGCTGAGATTTCTGTAGCTGATTATGGAAATTATATTTGATATATCAATACTTTGCTTCAATGCACAGAAATCTGCATGGCCTTAATTGAAAACAGACTTTATCCCATCACTAACAGGAACGCACTGCAACATCCTTGCTAAGTGTGGGATGTCCTGATTCGGGTAGGGCACATGAGTTACCAGCTCAGTGTTCTGGGAAAAAGAGGTGGCAGGGATTGGAGTGGTGCAGTTTAGAGTTGCTGAGAAGACATAGCTTCTCACCAGGAGGCGTGACTTGCCTGGTAGGGACCCAACTCAATTTTTATTTTCAGGTCATTAACAAGCATAAAGTTTTTACAATTAGAAACCAACCAACCAACTATACAACAGTGATTTCAAAAGCTGACCACTTCCTAACATCCCCAGAGTCAACAACAAAGATCTTCAGGAAGAAGGTCCCCACAAGAGGTCAAAATGAAAAGCATAACCCTGGCCAGTATCTTACAGTTATGTCCCCAGTCCCCTATGTCCCGCACATCCAATATAGGACTATTTTGACAAAATTGAGAAAAAACTGTTTTAGCACTCCTCTCATCTGTAGCAAGCCTTGTTTCGTTGGGCAGCACCTTTTGGACCTGCCACATCTCAGTCTGCAATTGCACATGGGCAGAGAGTGATGTCTCAGCTCTCAGCTAGACCCAGTGTGCAAAATTTCGCTCTGAACTTTAATTAACAGAAAACCCTTAGGAATATCTACATCTTCAGAAAAGATCTGGTGCATAATGAGTTACTCAGGACCAGTGAGAAATGCTATGGCCCTCAGCAAAAAACCAAATAATTCACTCCCTCATCTTCTTGCTTCATGGCCTACCCATTCCTACACTAATGACTTGTTTACCTCCTGCCCTTGGTACAGTGGGAGTGTCCCCCACCCCACACTTCATTTGGACTGCCAAACAATCCTAAGGCCAAGAACAAAAGGTCTTCTTTGTGTTTGATTTTCTGTGAGCATATTTTATTCAGTAGTTTCAAAACGCATATTTTAAAAATTTCAAAATACATGTTTTAAAAACATTAGTTGGATTTATCGACTGTGACTTCATGATCTTCTTCCAGGAATTCGCTCTTTGAAGTGCTTTTCCAGAGAATATGATAACTATGTCTGTTCTTTCGTAAACTTACTGACACTACTCTGTCTTTTCAGATAGATAACATGACCAGTTCCCAGGCTGCTATAATTTAAACTCATCTCTTAAGCATTCACCAGAGCAGTATAATGAATAGATACCCCTGATGTCTTCCCATGCTTTGCAGACTTCAGAGACAATGGTTTCTAGGAAAGGAGGAATCCCTGCCAAGCTAGTACCTGCTCTAAACCCTGTAACTTGTCCTATACATTTTCAGATGTCAGTTCTCCAGGACATGGTGCTCCTGAGTGTAAAAGTAAAATTGGAGGATGGAGATTTATCAAGTGGAGATAATAAACTCAGAATTTCTTTGAAGACCTATAATGCTCCATGAAGAAAAAGATGGGCCCAGGGATTCCTGTACTCATGAGGACAACAGAAAGACCATAGTCCCAGAGTCCCAGTATTCCTGTCATTCCTGGGCCTGGCCAACTACAGAGGAGTTGGAACTGTGCAACACTGGAACAACCTAACAATCTAATTTCTACAGCAGTGACCTGATTTCAATGAGAAATTATGTAGACAATTCTATCATATGTATAAGTGTTATCATTCTTTTGCTTAAAGACTAACACCAGATTAAAAAAATGTGGCAGACCTTCATCCCTCCTGGTGAAAGTAAGCCATTAGACTGAAATGCAAAGGGAGAGTAACAAAATAGGAACCAAGGTGCTACTTGTGGATCAGTAGTCTTTCTGGGAAAAGGGACTTGGGGTATGACAACATCTGTGTATTTTAGTTAATGATCTTTAGTACACTACATATGAGCAGTGGTGGAAGTCAGGACCGGAGCCCTGATAACTTCTAAAACATCAGTGTCTATCTTATTATCTCAATTTCTATATGCAAAAGGCTTGCAAGAGGAAATGAGAAAATTCTCTTGCAGGGAATGAGAAAAGAAGCATCTCCTTCTCTCTACACGGTTTTTTGAAAGCAGCTTTTCAGGAGGTGAATCACATCCCAGTCTCCAGTTCAGTTTAAAAAATAAGGGACATTGGCCTATCATCATGATTCCACCTTGAAGTACTGAGCTAGCAACCCAGGTTCTTGCTCTAAAAGTTACAATCTTGGCATATCACTGCTTCTTCTCTGAGTTGGCTTTGTGTGTTTGGTCTGCCATTGCAGCGATAATCACAGAATGCTCAACTGATGGAAACAACTCGTGAAAGGAAACAGTAGGGTATTGAAATACTCTACTAGGACTGAACAGCTTGAGTGAATCATAGAATGAGTTGGGATGGAAGGGACCTTAGAGACAATCTCACTTCAACCCCCCTGCCAGGAACACCTTCCACTACACCAGGTTGCTCAAAACCCCATCCAACCTGGCCTTGAACATTTCGAGGGATAGGGCAGCCACAGCTTCTCTGGCCAGCCTGGGCCAGGGCCTCACCACCCTCACAGGGAAGAATTTCTTACCAATACTTAATCTGAATCTACTCCCTTTAAATTTAAAACTATTACCCTTGCCCTATCCCTCCATGCCCCTGTAAAAAGTCCCTCTCCACCTCTCTCAAGTAGCCCCTTCAGGTAATGTAAGGTGTTTTAAGGTCTCTCTAGAGGCTTCTTTTCTCCAGGCTGAATAACCCCAACTTTCTCAGCCTGTCTCCATGGGAGAGGTGCTTCATCCCTCATGCCCCAGAAAGTCACGTTTCTTTTGATGGAGCCTGGGATATTTGAACATTGAGGCTTTGCAGGGTAAAACCACTCTTTTAATGAGGGAATAAATATTGCTAAAAATATTTAAGTGTTGGACTGCAGAAGTTGTAGAAGATGTTTTTTGTACCTCAAGATGCTTAAATAGAAATTTAAAATACATTAATGGTTTTGAAAACTGCTAGGAATTCAATCTTGACTTTTATCCCAAATGCCATAATCCCCAACACTCTTTAACATGGATTTGCTGCTCATGTAGGTGCCCTTTGTGTTGTTCTTACTGATAGTATTGCTGTTCCAACAAAATATATTACATTTTGTTCTTTAATGATTAACCACTCCACTTTCCTATTAACAAAGCAGCAAATGAGATGCTCGTTTCCCTCCTCCCTGCTGAGTAGTTCATTTAATGCAGTTTCCTCACAATAGACAGTAAGGAGAAATAGAAACTGGTTACTGTGAATTGCTGCTATGGATACAAGTATCTTCCCCCTCTCTCTGTTCTGAGACTTCATGGAGTGCTTGTTAGCATATTAGCCAAAAGGCATTCAATGCTGGGTATAAATGCATTGTATTAAAGTCTACTGCCCTTCTTATTTGGTTATAGTCTATTCTGTAGAAACAAATGTTAAAGGTTTCTTTTCCCTGTAAACTGTTAAACTTCAGAACTAAGACATACAAAGCTTTAGTGTTGATGTTAATAAGAGCTGACAGCCTCATAGGGTGCATAAAAAGGATCAGAACTGACTAAAGAAGAATTTACCATACATATAAGCCTTTACCAACCATAAATCAAACATTTTCAAATAACTCTTTAAAAAAAATTTGGAGGAAATGAAATTCTGCTATTGTTTGTACAGTGATCCTTATGCTAGTGCTGACATACACATAGGTCAATGCTATTTCATTGCAGAACACCGAATGGTGTATCTTGCCTAAAGACATCCATCTCTTTGATGTCAGAAAGCTCAAACATAAAAGCAGCAAGATAAACAGGCAAAGGAGATCAATTTAATTCAACACTGGAAGGATATGGGTTGTACTTCTTAATAAGATTAAATGAATGAACACTTAAATGACTGCTCTGTGTGAAATAACTTCATTTGTTTCACGTATCCACTCCATGTTGTGTTCACAGAATATCTCACATGAAGGATAACAACAGAAACAGTTCTTGTATCTATTATTTGGCAGTGGTAGAAATACAGTACACAGTTACTGTGAGTGAAAAGCCTTTGGTGTCATTCTGTAAGTCTCTCTGATACTTCTTTCATTTTAGGCTCTATGTAGGTGACGTTTTCAACAGCCTTCACCACTCAATCATGCAAATGATGCAAATGCCTATTTGCATATGTAAACTGTGCTCTAACACACACAAAAGTGTGAATTATAATGATAAGATTTTTTCAATTTGCCTGAAAAACTCCCAACTTGAGAGACGTACACTGAACATTTGCACCCAATGAACACCTCAGCCTGTTCTTGAGTATTACTTTTAGTGCCAAACCACAAGGACAAATAATTGAAAGACAAAACCAACAGAAGGTAGCATTTTAACAGTACATAATATTATTTTCAGGACCTCTAATAACTAACCATATGGAGTGTTGTATGCCCTTTCTTTACTCTGTTAAGTTATGTAGCTTTTATAAAATAAAATGTCAGGACTTTTTCAAGTTCTTGCTAGTTAAGACAGTGTTTGTTGTAAGGAAGTAGACCACTGCAGTCTGGGACTTGATCCAAAGTCTATTTAAATCTCTTGAAAAATCAGGTGATGACTGGTCATACTGTATCTTGGGCACATGCTTCATGTTCATAAGATTCTGATTCTTAATCAAATGTAAATGTTTTGCCAGCAAAGCAAGCACATGAGTGACTTGCTCAGTCAAGGTCTATGAAAAAAAGAGACTATCCTGTCAGCGCATAATGATAATCATTTTGTGCTGCTTGGCTTCTGAGGCACTTCCTTATAAATTGAACTAATTCAATGCTAATTCACTGAATACACTAAACCAGGGATATTGTGCCATGAAATTATCTTAAATATCTTTGTGATAACCCAGCAGCAATTCAGCCGGTATTGCAAATATCTTTATCATCCTTCCTTGATTTTCCCTGGTGTCCCTACAAATGGCTGTCTTTTACTGGACTTTCATTGCTGGAGTGCATTAGTTTACATATGAGCTACTGAATGAGAGATTAACAGTCCAAATATTCCACTTGTTTTCTTTGGGCAGCAAATAAAATTATTTCAAAAAATTAATGATGTTTTTTCTTCCCTTGATGTTTGATCTCACAATAATCTAATTAATGCTGAGATATGAAATGATTATCAAACCAAGCTTTGGATTAAACTCATTGAGCAAATTTTGAGACTGTCCAAGAAGAAATTTAATTACTTGCTCTACAAATTGCACACAGCAAACACAACTGCAGACCACAAGACATTGCACAATTACAGGTTTTGTTTAAAAACTATCAGAGCAGGCAGACTTGGATTTATCTGAACAGATTTATTTACTTTGAAAATTTATACCTTGACTTAGTTCACTGATGTACTAAGCAGATGAGACATTTCATAGATTACTTTTGGAGTAACCACGTGCTAATATTTATAGGTAAATGTCTGCTGAAAACATGTTCAAGTTGCATTTTGATGGAAACCTTTGAGCAAACCCACTCATAGGAGCCCTTGCTATGCCATAACACATGATTAATGGGCAACTGAGGATGGGCCTTGATCGCTGTGAGGGGGTCTTAATGAAAAAGGCTACAAAAAATTTATATTAAGAAGGAAATTTATTATCTGGCATTGTTCAAGAATAATCCTTAATAAATCCAGAGAAAACAGGCTGCAAAAAACTTCAAGGCACTGACCCTCTGCCTGCAAATGGAGCCTGCATGGGCAGATAGGAACAATCAGTGTTGTCTGCTGATGTATTTCAAGATTTAAAGATGTTATTTAAGAATTAGACACAAATTGGCCAAAAAGATCAAGTGTACCCTGGGGTCCATCAGGCACAGAATCCCTGGCTGGTCCAAGGAGGGGATTATCCTGCTTTACTCCGCCCTGATGTGGCCCAACCTCGAACACTCTGTGCAATTTTGGGCAGCACAATATAAGAAGGAAAAACTATTGGAAATTGTCCAGAGGAGGGACATGAAGATGGTGAGGGCCTTGAGGGGAAATGAGAACTGGCTGAAGTCTGTTCAGCCTGGAGAAGAGGAGGCTGAGGGGAGACCTTGGTGCAGCTTCATGAGGGGAAGAGCAGAGGCCGGTACTGATCTCTTCTCTGTGGTGACAGGACCTGAGGGAATGGCCTGAAGTTGTGTCAAGGGAGGTTTAGCTTGGATATTAGAAACAGGTTCTTCACCCAGAGGGCTGGGAACAGGGACAAGCTGCCCAGGGAAGTGGTCACAGCTCCACCCTGACAAAGTTCAGGAAGCATTTAGACAATACTCTGACATGGTGTGACTCCTGAGGTGCTGTGTAGGTCCAATAATCAATTGGACTCAATAATCCTTGTGGCTCCCTTCCTGCAGAAAATGACCTTTCCATGATTGCAAAGTTTGTTTTTTGCAAGTTCTGAAATTATGAAGTGTCATAACTGTATCTGAACTGCAATTATGAGAAAGCCAAAATCAGAATAGCTATAGGAAGTGCATGTTGGAAAGATTATCAAATCAGATATAGGGAAAAAAACAAAGAGCAAGGAAAGAACCCGTAATATGGAAGTAAAAGTGAAGACAGAAACAGAATGGAAAAACCCAATGTTTTCATTATTAAGGCAGAATTTGGGAGGACTTGGCAAGATGGATACTGGTTAGTCAAAATAGCAGTGATTAAAGAGGTATCTCCTCACCACATCAGTGCTGGCTCTTGCAGGTCAGTGGCTTCAAAGGCAGCTGTGGCTCAAGAGACATCAGGACTGGGTAGAGAGGGGAAGCAACCACAGGCACTCATTTGCCACAGTAGTTTTCAAACTGATAATGGCACTCAGTTAAACTGAGTTTGGGAAGCCTTGCTTTGGGCTCTCAGATGTTCCTGAAGATAAGACATTGCCTTATCTTTTTACTTATTACCAATAGTTATGTATTTGCAAAGAGAAAAATAGAGGGATTTCTGTTAGGTTTAAAACACTTAGCAACCATTTACCATGTGTCTCTCTAGAAAAGTCCTTCATTAGATATTTTTATTAATGTGATTTAACTAAAATAAATTATATGAGATTATGCGCCTGTTCATATTTTTCCATTTCTAAACTGTTCTGATAATCCACGATAAACTAATAAGCATTAATTGCTTTTAACTGAAATTCCTCTCATGGTCTCTTAAACATTTCTGATCATGATGAAAAGTGAAAAGACTAGTAAAAAGAAGTTATGCCTGTATTTGAGAATTAGAATTTCTGATTTTATTTATTTAGATAAAACCACTTCTATTAAAGGAAGAGGCTTTCTGTTACAAGCTCTGCAAATACAACCACTCCAAAACTCTGTACCTGAAGTAAATGTTTTCAGTAACTGGGTTTGGTTTGGGGTTTTTTTGTTTGGTTGGCTGGGTATTTTTGATTTTGTTGGTCTTGGGTTTGTTTTGCCTTGGTTGGTTGTGGTTTTTTTTTATTTCCTTAGGAATTTAATTACTCTAATTAAGGGCTGCACTGATTTTACTTGACTGTAATTGCAGTACTTCCTAAGATAGGGGCAAAACCACACGAGAAAAAAAGTGAAAGGCTCATAGGGAGATGGATGTGAAAATAAATATTATGTTGTATACAACTTTTCACATGCTGTTTTCCACTGATTATAAATTACTTTTCAATCAACTCAAAATACTTCTGCTATGTCATGTAATGAAAAGAGAAACTAAATGTTACAGAAAAGAATATTCTGCTGACAGAAAGATTCAGATTCATGTTCAGTAATTCTTTTTCACTCAAATATTTCATGTAAATTCATAGGACTTCTGTGCTGTAAAGCTTGCAAGGCAGCATGCTCTGAAAAGAAGAAATTGAACACATTATGAATGAGACTCAAAGAGTCCTGATGCATTCCTTTCTGAAGGTCCATTTTGCTTTAAGTCAGTTTTGTTCTGGAAGGTATGCCTGTCAAAAGATGGGCAGTAAAGATGACAGCTGTAGGTCTATATGGCATAAAATGAGCCACAAATATAGGAAAGGTGTTCACTCAGAAATGTGCCTTTAGATAATTTTGTGAAAATGCTGTGTTGCTGCTCAGTGATGGACAAAAGTAAAAAAAAATATTAAATAAGGATCTTTAATTATGATCCCGTAGTATGTATTTCTTAATGAACAGAAATCATCAGTTCATCATAGAAATCAATGTGGAGCCATTTCTTTATCACTATGTGCACCTCTGGTTCCCTCTGGAAAGGAGATGCAGCAAAACTAGAGATGATACAAAGAGGGAAGAAGAGCAGGATCAGAGGGACAGAGCATCTGCTGCACTGGAATGTATTAAAGAGCTGTTGTGGGCTGACTCTGACAGGGAGCTCAACCCCACTCAGCCCCACACAACCAGGCACTGACCCTCCCTCAGTGGGAAAGCGACAGAAACAGAAGAGTGAAAGTGAGAAAATTCATGGGTTCAGATAAAGGCAGTTTAACAGGTAGAATAAAAGGCACACACGCACGCAAAGTAAAGCAAGGAATTCATTCCCCTCTTCCCATGGGCAGCAGGTGTTCAGCCTGATGCCTTGAGAGGCCTCCTAGAAACAGAGGCTAGACAGGAGTAAGGGAATAAGGCAGGTATTTATTTGAAAGGCCTTCAAAGGTGCCCCCTGGGGGCCAGAGGCCATTGCCAAGATGGACCTCGGGATGGACGACAGGTCACGAGTTCTTCACACTTTCATAGGTTTGGTTCATTTACATATCAGGGTTAATTCTCCAATTAAAGCTTCAGTTCAATGATGTAATTCCCCTCAGCTTGCCCCCCTCTCAAAGGCTTTTGATTCATACTTTTTGGGCCTAGGACGGTCTGGGTGTCCTTGAAGAGCAGGCCTGGAGAGGCTTTGTTATGTCTACGTAGCATGAGAGAGCAGAAATTAACAGGCTACCTAAGGCATCAAGCCATCCCCAGGAAAGCAGAGTTTTATCACACATAACAGGGACTTGGCAACAAAAGCATTCCAAATGTACTCCCTTCCTCCTCCCCTCAGCTTTTATTACTGAGATATCTTGTGGTGTGGGACATCTCTTTGGTCAGTTGGGGTCAGCTGTCCTGGCTGTGTCCCATTCCAACTTGTTGTGCACTCCCAGGCCCCGCTGGTGAGGCAGCGTGAGAAGTGGAGAAGGCCTTGATGCTGTGTAAAGGCTGCTCAGCAACAGCTAAAACATCCCTGTGTTATCAACACTGTTTTGGTCACAAGTCCAAAACAGCTCCCTACAGACTGCTATGAAGAGAATTAATTCAGTCTCAGACTAACCCAGGACAGTTTCCAGGCACTACCTGGTTTAGAAGAGCGATGACTGCAGAGAGGATCTTTAGAGCCAACTTGTGAGTGGGGCAACAAGGGAAGCATTATTCATGACTTCCCATAACAGAAAACTTCAGGGACACACAATTTATTAAGTTACAGTGTTAAACCAAAAATAATTACTTTTTCTGACAACGCATAGCAAAATTGTAGTGCTCAGGTTTTTGAGGATGCTGTGGCAGTCAAAACATATAATTGTGTTAGTTCAGATAATGGAGGACAAGACTAACACTGAGTTACTTACACTGGATGTAACTTTGACTCAAGATGCTTTCAGGCTTAAAATAAGTTGTAAACTGGGAGAACAGACACAGGAAAGAATACATCTATCCGTAGTTTTTTTCCCATTCCTTTTCCTCTTGCATCCACCACAAGTTCCTGCCAGAGGCAGACTAATCACCTGGGCTGGTCTCTGTATCAATACAATGTAGCATTTACATTCTTATTCTCCACAAAGTTATTAACAGGTGAGCACAAACCAAGACTGAGGGAGGGAAAGTCATTGTGTCTCACATGTGCTGGTGTGGCTGCAACCACCTTGAAACACAACGCTCCAGGACATTAGGAAGTTCAGTTCACATTGCACATAAATAACATCTCTAGGAAAAGACTGAAAATACGTCTGTAAAAATAAAGCTCTTTGGAGATGGGAATTAAACAGCGAATATTTGGCAAGCAAATATTCAGAAGAACGGAAAAATCCTCTATGTTATCCACACATTTATATAAGCAGTAAATGCAGGTTATGGGCGGATGTTACCATAACCCATGCTCACAAACACCTTCCTATTCTCTGCAATTGCCAGGGAAAAACATTTCTGCAAGAATATAAAGATAACGGCTCAGTTAAATTTAGTACACTATTTTAATCTTAAAATCCAGCCTCTTAAACACACGTAATTGATAATATATGAGTCAGTCATGGAAACTTGCTTTTTATGAAGAACATTAGTAATGTTCACTTCTGGCTCTTTTCATTACTTTATATATCACTAGCTTTCTTCCAGTATGCAATTTAGTGATCCTTGACCCACAACATTTACAGCAATTTAAATGTATTTCAGATGCTGGTAACATGGCTCCTGCCATTTCAAATGTTCATGAGTTTCCGAGCTAGTCTGCTTCCATTTTTGTTCTTTATGAGCAAATCATTATTTATGAAGTCTTTAATGATAAATTCCTGCTTTCCTTAGGCTGGAATGAATCCCTTTCACAGACAGCTTGCCAAGTCCTCTGCACTGCACTTCCAGTCCAGCACAACTGGGAAGGTCAGCTGTGATCAGCAGAGAAAAGGCGCCAGGACCAGAAAGGCAAAGGAGGTTCCAGGAGATGGATGACAGGTACCTTGAGGAGCTCAGACAGCAGCTGATCACAGAATCACAGAATCAGCTGAACTGGAAGGACCCACAAGGATCATTGAGTCCAGCTCCTGGCCCTGCACAGCACCATCCCCAAGAGTCAGACCATGTGCTGGAGAGCACTGTCCAAATGCTCCTTGAGCTCTGTCAGCCTTGGTGCTGTGACCGCTTCCCTGGGCAGCCTGTTCCAGTACCCAACCACCCTCTGGGGGAAGAACCTTTTTCTAATATCCAACCTAAACTTCTCCTGGCACAACTTTAGGCCATTCCCTCAGGTCCTGTCACCACAGAGAAGAGATCAGTGCCTGCCCCTCCTCTTCCCCTCACAAGGAATTTTATCTGCAATGAGGTCTCCCCTCAGCCTCCTCTTCTCCAGGCTGAACAGACCAAGTGCCTTCAGCCACTCCTCACACAGCTTCTCCTCAAGGCCCTTGACCTATTTGTTGCCCTCCTTTGGACACTCTCTAATAGTTTAGTATCTTTCTTAAATTGTGGGCAATTTCTCCCACTCTGACTTTCAAGGCTGCACTGTCATGGAGAACTGTGCCAGGTGCATACTTTCAGGTATGCTTCCAGTTACACATGCCTTTGATTTTACTCCTTTCAGAGACAGGTTAAGATCTGTATATTCCCCAGTTGAATCAAACAGAGAAGAAGCTGATGTTCAAGGATTATTCTATTTTAAAATAACCTGAACTTTCAAAAGTGATGTTGATTGCTTTCAAGCTGCAATAAGTCAGCAAATCATTAGAGTATGTTTGCATGTCAGGACAGCCCCATGGCACTGCCAGGAGGGCTGGTAAATAAATTGAGTGCGTTTTGGGTGGAAATGAACCAGCCACAGCCAGTGGGACTAGTCATGATGTTGTCATAAAACTCTCAAAGTCCTCAAAATGGACGGAAATAGGGGAAGCCACGAAAGCTGTTATCTCACCCGTTCACATGATTTTTGATCTCTCTTTCTTTTTAGTTACCTAGCATATTGTTGGGGTTTTAGTTTAGTCTTAGTTTTTTTCCTGTTAAAGGAATT